>NC_084559.2:22880645-23180645 GCF_033978685.3 Nerophis lumbriciformis
AAACAAAACATGGGTTTGAGTCCATTATATCTATTTTTTATTATTATTAAAAACACGCATTTTGTTGCAAAGCAACATGATATGATTTATCCTATAACTTTTCTTCTATTAATATATATAAAAAAAACATTATATTGCAGGATAAAAACATAAATAAAATAGAAAAAAATAGAAAATGAAAAACCACAGCCATTTAGTTTTCTATTTGATGTGTCCAAAGTATGTGGCCCATCACATTATATAGTTTAAGTAAAAAAAAAAAAATTAAAAAAAAACAGTAATAAAAATATATATATTTAAAAAAGGCACAAATCAAAGGCGAAAAAGCCAACATTTTCATATTTTGCACAAATAACTATATACCGTTAGTCACCCTAATTAATTATGTATTTATCTTTAAATATATAACGTATTTTTAAACACATTAAAAACAACAAAGAATATATTGATGGATGAACCAACAACACTCACTTTTTTTTTAGCCATATCTAACATCATAAAACATATTTGTTTTCATTGCCAAACGCTGACATTAAAATGACATACATTGGCCAGATTATGAGAGAAATAAGCATTTGATTTGAAGTAACACGACTTTACAAATATTCAAAATGAAATAATATCATGACTGCAATATATAGGATAATCCATTTTGCAAATAATTACGTTCATTTTTCAATTATAATTATCGTGAAATAAAATCATTTCTGTGAGTGTATGGAACAAATGAAGACACAGGTGATTATAATAATTGAAAGTCTTATGGGAAATAATGTTGCATGTGTTCGAAAAGTGACATTTGGAAGCGGCCCCATCTTTCTAAATACAATGCATGCTCCCCATTCATAGCTGACGGCTGAATTACAACATTGCCCTCTGCTGGCTAAAAGATGGTAGTGCAAGCCTTTGCAACAGCATAACATCACAATATAGGACAACAGAGCTTATGCTGCGGGCATTTATCTTTGATTCAACTTGACATATTAAATAGAAACATTTAAAATAAAGTTGAAATCATAGACGTTTAACACTATAATTATTTACTCACATTTGATGTATTCATTTCCTTCTCATGTACAAATCCCAAAACCAGTGGAATTGGTACGTTGTGTAAAATGGTAAATACAAACAGAATACAATGATTTGCAATCATTTTCAACCTATATTCAATTGAATGGACTGCAAAAACAAGATACTTAACATTTGAACTGGAAAACTTTATTTTTTTGCAAATATTAAGTCATTTGGAATTTGATGCCTGCAACATGTTTCAAAAAAGCTGGAACAAGTGGCAAAAAAGACTGAGAGAGTTGAGGAATGCTCATCAAACACTTATTTGGAACATCCCACAGGTGAACAGGTTAATTGGGAACAGGTGGGTGCCATGATTGGGTATAAAAGCAGCTTCCATGAAATGCTCAGTCATTCACAAACAAGGATGGGGCGAGGGTCACCACTTTGTGAACAAATGCGTGAGCAAATTGTCGAACAGTTTAAGAACAACATTTCTCAACGAGCTATTGCAAAGAATTTAGGGAATTTGCCATCTAAGGTCTGTAATATCATCAAAAGTTTCACAGAATCTTGAGAAATCACTGCACGTAACATTGAATGCCCATGACCTTGGATCCTTCAGGCGGTACTGCATCAAAAAGCGACATCAGTGTGTAAAGGATATCACCACATGGGCTCAGGAACACTTATGAAAAACACTGTCAGTAACTACAGTTTGTCGCTACATCTGTAAGTGCAAGTTAAAACTCTACTATGCAAAGCGAAAGCCATTTATCAACAACACCCAGAAACGCCGCCTTCTTTGCTGGGCCCGAGCTCATCTAAAAGGGACTGATGGAAAGTGGAAGAGTGTTCTGTGGTCTGACGAGTCCACATTTGAAATTGTTTTTGGAAACTAGTGGGCGTTGTGTCTTCCGGACCAAAGAGGAAAAGAACCATCCGGATTGTTATAGTTGCAAAGTTCAAAAGCAAGCATCTGTGATGGTATCGGGGTGTATTAGTGCCCAAGGCACAGGTAACTTACACATCTGTGAAGGCACCATTAATGCTGAAAGGTACATACAGGTTTTGGAGCAACATATGTTGCCATCCAAGCAACGTTACCATGGACGCCCCTGCTTATTTTAGCAAGACAATACCAAGCCATGTGTTACAACAACATGGCTTCAAAGTAAAAGAGTGTGAATACTAGACTGGACTGACTGTAGTCCAGACCTGTCTCCCATTGAAAATTAGGATTTTATACTTATTATTATCATTAAAATGGACAATTAACATTAGCATGCAAATTTATTCGACTAAAAGTTATGGATCCTAAAGTGGTAAAAAAAATCAATATTTTGGATTTAACTAATGTTATGCACTTTAAAATAAATATACCAAAAGCTTTATATGAACAATGAATAAGTAAACATGATCATTGTTATTATTGTCAATATATATATATATATATAGTACATTACCAGATAATTAGTTAAGTATGCTATATTTCTGACAATCAACATGTTATTACACATTCTACCACAAGTTATTGTTACTAAATACAATTGGTGATTTAAATACATTCCCACATTTGTCATCATAAATTATATAAAATATCATATGCTTTATGATTAAATGATGTTAGTTCATATACTGTAGTATAATGTGGTTTAATAAATACATATCAATATGTTGAATTAGAGGGCCCCTGATTGCTAGATACTAATGATAATATTACAAAGCAAGTCATTTTAGATATATTTTGGAAGAATATGTACAGGGGAAAAAAATACAGATTGTGGATGTTTAACTACTTTTTTGACCAAACAACACAAAATAATGAAGAAAAATGGTATGAAAACAATCATTCATCCATCCATCCATTTTCTACCGCTTGTCCCTTTTGGGGTCAATCATGATAAAAATATATTTTTTAAATAAAAAGTTTGTATTATTGCCACAAAGGTCCAAAGTCTTAAAAGTTCCCAGAATATTATTACATGTTTACTGTATTATAGTTCTACGGAACCCCTAAAGGGACATGGGGGACATTTTTTTTTGTAGGAAACTTTTGTGTGAGCAAGAGATAATTTATTTCTCTTGTATAAGAGTGTTTCAGTAGTGTGTGTGAGAGAAAAACATTTCAGTTGTTTATGTGAGAGCATTTCAGTAGTGTATGTAAGAGCATTCCAGTAGCGTGTATACGAGTGTTTCAGTAGTGTGTGAGAGAAAAACATTTCAGTTGTTTATGTGAGAGCATTTCAGTAGTGTGTATAAGAGTGTTTCAGTAGTGTGTATACAAGTGTTTCAGTAGTGTGTGAGAGAAAAACATTTCAGTTGTTTATGTAAGAGCATTTCAGTAGTGTATAAGAGTGTTTCAGTAGTGTGTGTGAGAGAAAAACATTTCAGTTGTTTATGTGAGAGCATTTCAGTAGTGTGTATAAGAGTGTTTCAGTAGTGTGTATACAAGTGTTTCAGTAGTGTGTGTGAGAGAAAAAACATTTCAGTTGTTTATGTGAGAGCATTTCAGTAGTGTATGTAAGAGCATTTCAGTAGGGTTTATAAGAGTGTTTCAGTAGTGTGTGTGAGAGCAAACATTTCAGTTGCTTATGTGAGAGCATTTCAGTAGTGTATGTAAAAGCATTTCAGTAGTGTGTATAAGAGTGTTTCAGTAGTGTGTGAGAGAAAAACATTTCAGTTGTTTATGTGAGAGCATTTCAGTAGTGTATGTGATAGCATTTCAGTAGTGTATGTAAGAGCATTTCAGTAGTGTGTATAAGAGTGTTTCAGTAGTGTTTGTGAGAAAAAAAACAATTCAGTTGTTTATGTGAGAGCATTTCAGTAGTGTATGTAACAGCATTTCAGTAGTGTGTATAAGAGTGTTTCAGTAGTGTGTGTGAGAGAAAAACATTTCAGTTGTTTATGTGAGAGCATTTCAGTAGTGTATGTAAGAGCATTTCAGTAGTGTGTATAAGAGTGTTTCAGTAGTGTGTGAGAGAAAAACATTTCAGTTGTTTATGTGAGAGCATTTCAGTAGTGTATGTAAGAGTTAATTCTGAATAATGTCCCTAACGGCCCCTCATAGTTTCTCCTGCGCACGAGATATAGATCTAAAAACATGTCCCCCCCCCCCCCCCCCCCCCCCATGTCCCTTTAGGGGCTCCGAAAGGTTCTTCACCAAATAAAAAAAGGCTGCGATAATAAGCATCCTTAATTTGTTATAAGGCAGAGCAGGCCAAATGGTATCCTGCGAACACGCTTCTATCTGCATGCGAGGAAAGACTTACTGCTGAATAATATCACTCCAAATGGACCCATGGGCTCCAAACGGCTCGACGAGACACACACACACACACACACACACACACACACACACACACACACACACACACACACACACACACACACACACACACACACACACACACACACACACACACAAACACACAACGGAACCTTGAGGAGCACCACTTGTATAACTAATACAGTTGAACAAATGACTGCAGCTACTTCTTATTGACATAAATCACATTAAGAAAAAATGTGTAACTGCCAAAAAGGAGGAGACTTAAAGGGGTGCCTTGAGGAATGCCTCAGTTATGTAAATCACAAGTTTGCCGGATTTGGCCCCCAGACCGACAGTTAAATCGCCCTGGCACAGGATGTGTGCCATTAACAACAATGCTTACCTTGGTGCACTTATTGCACACTCACTGGGCGCCTCCTCATGAAATTGGAGGCAAAAATGCCATTAACGATTCTGCCCAGTGCGCCACTTTGTTGTCATGAAGGTATTTAGTTAACATTATAGTATATTATAGTTGTACTTGACAAACTATACCCTAGTTCAGTGTTTTTCAACCACTGTGCCGCACGTGAGATACAGTCTGGTGTGCCGTGGGAGATGATCTAATTTCACCTATTTGGGGTAAAAATATTTTTTGCAAACCAGTAATTATAGTCTGCAAATGATGTGTTGTTGTTGAGTGTCGGTGCTGTCTAGAGCTCGGCAGAGTAACCGTGTAATACTCTTCCATATCAGTAGGTGGCAGCCGGTAGCCAATTGCTTTGTAGATGTCGGAAACAGCGGGAGGCAGCGTGCAGGTAAAAAAGGTGTCTAATGCTTAAACCAAAAAATAAACAAAAGGTGAGTGCCTCTAAGAAAAGGCATTGAAGCTTAGGGAAGGCTATGCAGAACGAAACTAAGAGTGAACTGGCTACAAAGTAAACAAAAACAGAATGCTGGACGACAGCAAAGACTTACTGTGGAGCAAAGACATGACAATCAAGAAGGATTAAAAACAACAGAAATTATCTTGATTGCTAAAACAAAGTAGATGTGGGAAATATCGCTCAAAGGAAGACATGAAACTGCTACAGGAAAATACTAAAAAAAGACAAAAAGCCACCAAAATAGGAGCACAAGACAAGAACTAAAACACTACACACAGGAAAACAGCAAAAAAAGTCAAAATAAGTCAGGGCGTTATGTGACAGGTGGTGACAGTACACCTACTTTGAGACAAGAGCTATATTGATGCATGCTTGGTTATGGTTTAAAGTCATATCCAACAATTGCGACAACAACTTTTTACTGTCAACTGTTTTTTGTTTTTTAATGATTTCTGCTGGTGGTGTGCCTGCAGATTTTTTCAACGCTAAAAATGTGCCTTGGCTCAAAAAAGGTTGAAAAACACTGCCCTAGTTTAACATATTTCTTATACAGCTCCTGTATTGCATATTGTAGTGGTGTATGAAATAGTGCTGAAAGCTTTATGTACAATAAATATTACATTCACTTCAATAAAACTAAACAAGAAGCCCCATCTTATTTTTCAACATTATTCACATTCACATCATTCCTTATTTGTCTGTCTCAATCCAACATGTTGCATGTGTTTCGTGTATGAATGGATCAATGTTAATGTGTCATTAATAAGCTTGCACTTGCAAAAAAAAAAAAAAAAAAAAAAAAGTTGAACTTGTCCAGATGTTTTGCAGCTGCTTGGATCTGGTGGTGAAGATCTAGACAGCGTCTGTCACAAGCAGAGTCCATTTCTAATCTGTCCTGAACATTAGGCAGAGAGCTTTTTAAAAAAAAACAAAAAAACACATCACAGATCGAGAGTGTCGATCAATGTGCTTGCCAGTCTGGCCTTAAGTTCATATTGAAAGGAGAACAGGAGAGATAGAACTATTTGAAGCACACAATTCTTATTTTTAACTCCTTCACACAGAGTGAAGGCGATGACTTAAAAATAAAAAATATATACCGTATTTTTCGGAGTATAAGTCGCACCTGCCAAAAATGCATAATAAAAAAGGATAAAAATATATATAAGTCGCAAACTATGAAAAAAACTGCGACTTATAGTCCGAAAAATACGGTATATATATACAGTCGTGGTCAAAAGTGTACATACACTTGTAAAGAACATAATGTCATGGCTGTCTTGAGTTTCCAATCATTTCTACAAGTCTTATTTTTTGTGATAGAGTGATTGGAGCACATACTTGTTGGTCACGGAAAAAAACATTCATGAAGTTTGGTTCTTTTATGAATTTATTATGGGTCTACTGAAAATGTGACCAAATCTGCTGGGTCAAAAGTATACATACACATAGCTGCCAACTTTTGAAATCAGAAAAACCTAGTAGCCAGGGTCCAGGGGACGCAGGCCCCGGTAGGTCCAGGACAAAGTCCTGGTGGGGGGTTCAGGGGGGCGACGACGCAAAATGATTATTAGCATTCAGACAGGTTAAAATGTTGCTAAAACCATCACTTTTCTATCAGTCACAGTGACTTTTCAAAACAAAAATATTACAGCAAAAATCATATGGGTTGATTGACTTGTTTATTCTGTAAGCTAACTTCAATAGTTTGAAATTATTTTGACAGTTAATGCCAGTTATCCTGTCAACCTTTCACAAGACTTCAATTTGTTAATTGAAAGTATAAACAGTATAAACACTTTTTACAGTAAACAAATGGTAAAACAGTACTAAACAAGTCCATTAAAAAAAAAAATTGGTGTCATTATTAACTTTCTGTCCAAGCTTGTATAATCTACTGCCTTGTTCAATTGTAAAACATATTCTGTGCCTAAAATTCACATTTCTATCACAATTATCATACTGTAAACATGGTAAGCTAACTTCATTAAAATTAATAGTCCTGTCAATAGCATGGAATTACAATTCAAATGTGTGATTGGAAGTCCATGCTCAATTATTGCCTCCGTAAATAAAACTTCGGCATTCATCACATCCAAAGAATCTGTTTGGGCGACGAAAAACGTTGAAAGTTTTCCACTTGTATCGCTAGCAACGGCATTAGACTTGTGTTTTTTTGTCCCAACGTGGTCTTTTACATCGCTAATTCCTCCGTGTCCGATCGAAAAATCTTGTCTGCACAAGGTGCAATTCGCGTAGTTTTCACCCTTTTTGGAACGGATAATTATTCCCGGATAGGCTTTTCAATATTCTTCACGGAATGACTGCAGTTTTCTTTTCGGTTTAAGACTCGTTTGCGATTTTTCTCCGGCTGATTCCATGATCGTTCGCTCGTTTGGAAACAATGGCAACTGGTGCCTCGTGCTTGGCAGCAGTGCTATAAATAGCCTCGCGCATGGCATTCGGAATGGCTCGATAGGAAGTTACGGGAAGCAGTGTCGATTGTCATTGTTGTTACGCGATTTCGTGAATAAAACTTAAAAACGTTTTGTTTTTTTAAATGAATGAAAAACCGTATTTTTTATCACTGCAACCGTAACCCGGAATAGGCTGATGAAAACCGTACTAATTACGGGAAAACCGGAGTAGTTGGCAGGTATGCATACAGCAATGTTAATATTTGGTTAAATGTCCCTTGGCAAGTTTCACTGCAAAAAGTCACTTTTGGTAGCCATCCACAAGCTTCTGGTTGAATTTTTGACCACTCTTCTTGACAAAATTGGTGCAGTTCAGTTAAATTTGTTGGTTTTCTGACATGGACTTGTTTTTTCAGCATTGTCCACATGTTTAAATCAGGACTTTGGGAAGGCCATTCAAAAACCTTAATTCTAGCCTGGTTAAGCCATTCCTTTACCACGTTTGACGTGTGTTTGGGGTCATTATCCTGTTGGAACACCCAACTTTGCCCAAGACCCAACCTCCGGGTTGATGATTTTAGGTTGTCCTGAAGAATTTGGAGGTAATCCTCCTCAGCACCCATGACAACCAAAAACACACAAACTCGAGGGTGCTGAAAACAGAACTGAAACCGCAAGTGAATCACAACCTAAATAAACGTAAACAATCTATGATCCGGGCAACGGATCATAACACACAGTTTTTATAAGCATTATTGAACTAATGCACAAGCCCCAACATTGTCACTCTAAAACAATAATACACCATCCTGAGACACAAATGCAACAGTTTACAACATCCAGAGAAAATGTGTAGTGAGAGATCTTGGAGGGATTTTCAAGCTCGTGTACCACTGGTGGTACGTGGTCTCCATCCAGTGGTGCACCACATAATCAAATGGTTATAAGTACAGTGTTTTATTTTCCTATATTCAAACACACTGTTACTGTTAAAGTTGTGTATAATGTTACAGTGGCACTTGTTACTGTAAATAAAACATTTGCCTTGTTTTTAATGAATATTTAGGCCTAATACACTACTATATTTTAATGATGGTTATTATAGTGGTACATAGAGAGCCAAGTTTATTCTTAGGCGGTAATTGGTGCAAAACGTTTGAGAACCACTTTTTCATCCAAGTAACTGCCAAAATAGTCACTATTTGTGCCCAACATCCTACTTAACTGCATTGAGATTATTATCATTTACACGTATTTACATACGCTGTGAGGACAAACTTCCATACAGGAAGAAGCCAATCTCAAATTCCTATCTTGCCATGTGCCGCTGCCAAATTTCAGTTGACACAGCAGTGACACGACTGCACCGCAGAGATGTGTTTAGCTAACAGACTAAGTTCAGGAATGTCTCTGGATTTTTGCCCTTCCTGGGTTCCTGCGCCTAGTTACCAGCCGGTCAATCTCGTGGCCCCGTGAACTGACCCTGTCCTCCCTCCGAGGTTTGAAAGGAAAAGAAACCCAACTCTCAGGGGAGCGCCCCGACTAACAAGAAAACTGCTGGCCCGAATCTCTCAGAAGTGCTGTGTTTTCCCACTGGACCACTTTCAGCTTAATAAACATCTTAACTAGCCAGAGGTCCCGCGGGAGCTGCTGGGAAATCCTCTAGGCAGTCAGAGCTCAGGAGCCGGCCATTTATTGCATCCAGGTGGTGGTTAGAAACTGCTGGCCTGCCATTAATGTCCAATAAAATGCACGTGACACCTTCAGGGGTGGACAAGGTCAGTGCACCTGTCCAAGGACGAAAGCTACACTTGCATCCCTTCCCCATGTCCAGTCTTCCAGTGGCATGTTGGCATCTAATGCAAATATATCACTGACGTCTGCATATATTGTCTCTGCCAGCTGCTTAGTTGAAGCTGTGCCCTAGTAGGCCACTTCCAGTCCAGTCCTACTGTATACGCACAGTGGCTGATCCAGACCAGTGCTAATTGTCCTGCAGGTTGTGGAAAGACCTGCATGGTGATCAGCCGCTTTGATCACACTTGAAAGGGGTTCATGGATTTCTGTGTTACCGGCGGCATTGGGGAGGGGAGGGGAAGATGCTTGCTGGTCATTTGACAAATATCTGCATTGAAGGGAGGGGATGAAGAGAGCGATCACCTCACACCCGACTACATCCCTGCTCAATTATCATAATTTGACTCACATGGGCCGGTAACCGCATGGTAGGGAGAGTGTGGATGGAGGCCGTGTGGAGGAGGAGAGAGGATCCCTCTTGCACTGGGAGATCACTCATATTACCTCACATTTGATGTCCCCTTGGAGCACAGCCAGGGAGCTTGTCGAGGCCGTTGTGCGGTAAAGACCACACGGCTCACCTCTCACTTATAGTCTCCGTGGGACGCTCTGACACTTGGGGGTGTCGGCATGCAAACAGAGAAGCAAGGGTCTGCTAGAAATAACGGAGTGAGAGACTGAATATTTCGCAGGGTGTTGGCTTTGGGTAGTTTAGAACACAGGAGCAATAAAGTAGTGACGTTCTGTATGGTTATTACTTTTATGGTGCGGTACCAAACAAATGCATCTAGGGATGTTCCCATCGGGGTTGATTGCAGCCGATTACCCATGAGTGAGATCGGGCCGATACCGATCACAAACCTTGGGTTGTGTTTGATCAGTCCATGTCTTTGGAGGGTTACTGTCGTCAACTGACCAAAAACTGTTTTTATCATCTCAGAAATATTTCTAAAGTTAGAAATCTGTTGTCAGAATTGGATCTCGAAATGATCATTCACGCGTTAATTTCGTCTCGCATTGACTATTGCAATTCTCTTTTCACTCTTTTCAACAGGTCAACGCTAAAGAAACTTCAGACTGCCAGACTTTTGACCGGTACACCCAGAGCAGCCCATATCACCCCCGTTTTATCCAGTCTTCTTTGGCTTCCAGTTAAATTCCGCACTGAGTTTAAGATTTTAGTCCTGACATTCCGGTGGGGCCCCTCAGTACATCACTGACTTGCTATGCCCCTACTCTTCAGGGCGCAGTCTCCGGTCTTCAGGCCAGGGTCTTCTAAAGATCCCAATTTTGGTTTAAAACCCAGCATTCCACGCTATAATTCCAAGACTCTGGAACAATTTGCACCAGTCCCTCCGTAATCTTGACTGTGTTGACACTTTTAAGAAACATTGGAAAACTTCTCTTTTTAGTAAAGCTTTTAGTTAGTGCACCTTTTAATTATCATTTTTAAACACATTTTTATGATGTTGCCCCTGTTGTTTTAAATTGAATTGTTGTTTTACTTCACCTATGTTTTGTACAGCGCTTTGTGATTTTATCTGTGAAAAGCGCTTGTAAATTAAATGTACTTACCTACTTACTAACTTACACATAAGTAAAGTGGACATTTTTTTAATTTAGTGCATGGTATTTACAGTTTAACACTATTTAAGCCAGTTCCTTGTTTTATTGTATTGCATGCAATTGTTAGAGCAAAACAAAGTCAATAGAACTAAATAACTAAATAAAAACAAAAAATACTATTTACTACTCATTTAAATTATTTGCTTTTTTTACCCTCAAAGTCCTCCTGTATCCAAGGATTGTGTAAACGGTCCGTGTACCTTCCGTTCATTCTATTTCCAATTCTGAAAACGCAAATCAAAAAACAAAATGAGGGCCGTTTTTCGATTTTATTTGTAAATGGCAGATTTTGAAACAAACACAAAAGGTTGATTTTCATTCAAATATTGCCATATAATTGGATTTTGTGCCGTTTTCCTTTTATAGATTTGTATTTTTCAAGATAAACAGAGAAAAATCCAATTTAGGTTCATCCAAAATGCAAAAATGCGTGCTTATCTGTGTGATGACAAATTGAACCTGAAGCAGTATTTAATCTTGAGTTTTTTAGCATAACGGCCCGTGTTCATTCTATTTCGAATTTTCTGATGCGAAAATTTACGGCCATTTTTTCTATTTTTATTTCTGAAACAAAAGTTGGACAAGTATTTAAGAACACTTTTTTAAAACGACAGTAGGACTCCTGCTGAACAAAGGTGTTACCGTTATGCTAATAACATGCTAAACGTTAAGGAAAAGCTAAAATACTGCTTCCGGTTCAATTTGTCATCACACAGATAACCACGCATTCTTGCATTTTGGATTACCATTAATTAGATTTCTGTGTTTATCTGGAAAAATAAAAATCCATACAAAGGAAAACAGCACAACATCCAATTTTATGGCAATATTTTAATGAAAATCAACCATTTTTTGTTTGTTTTAAAAACTGCCATATATAAAAAAAATAGAAAAACGGCCCTAATTTAGTTTTTTGATTTGCGTTTCAGAATTGGAAATAGAATGAATGGAAGAAGGTACACGGACTGTAAACATTAACAAAAACAACAAAACATATTTAAAATAAATAAATAAATAAATATATATATATATATATATATATATATATATATATATATATATATATATATATATATATATATATATATATATATATATATATATATGTATAAACATACATTGTCCGAATCACTCTAGTATTGATCATGATACTTACAATACCCTTGGTATCGGTGCCACCAATTTATGGATCAATCAGCCCTCTTCTTGCTGTGACAATGCTGACACACAAATAACTGTTATACTGTATGTATACATCTAGACTCTAATTAATCTACTTGTTAATTACTTGTTAATATCTGATTACTTTCTGCTGCTATGTGCATCCATCTATACTTCTTAAATTTAATCTTAAATGTCCACAGATGTAACTAAGGCAAAATATGTCACAATCGCCTCAAATTCCAAATGACTCCTTTGGCGCAAGGTTGGAAGAAGGCATGATTGTTTTGTAAATATCTGTGCCATGGTTTAGTTTCCAATTTTCCGGGCTAATGGGGATCTCAAATACACCAAAACAGGTACCAACTGGTAAGATTTGGTTTTGCATAAAATGACCCCTTTAAAATATGTGACAGTGAGGCTAATGCAAAGCACTTTGGGTATTAATCCAGGTATAGTTAAATATTATATAAATACAGACCATTTACAATTTAATGTGCAGCCACCAAACATGGTGACATAAGGGTAGGTTCCCAAAGGCGAGACCATCCCCTTCAACAAAGTTCGACATCATCCAGGAGATACCTTTGCAGACAACGTAGATTAGCTTCTCTGTAGGATACAGCTCTTTAATTGGGATGCAGCCATAGTCCTCATTTAATAGACAATAGCATCTCCCAGATTTGACCCGCAATTTCAATGTCTGCCTGTACAAGAAGGTCATGTGCCAGCATGACAAAGTACAAAAACACAAGCGCATTTTGTTCAGTGGCATCCGCTTGATTTGCTGCATCACCTGTGTGTGAGTTTGTTAGCTGTGAGTCCAGGTCTGATCAGGACCTGCTTTGACAGGCGCTCTGCCTTTACTCCTTCACCTCTACATGTCTTTGGTCACCCAAGCTCAGGGGGGAAGCAGGGTTGTCAAAGGTAGAGTGGCAGGCAAAGCCCGTCTTAACACACCACCTTAAACCACCTCATAAATACGGGCTTCCTTTTCCAATTTCCAAGCAGCCCATCCACCCCTGTCTACATGCTTGCACACCGTTCCGTGTCATGTGCTGGGGTGTGAGCGTAAAAATGACCACGGGACATCTGGCAGACTCACAGTGGGTGGAGCTTTGATGTGCTGCTGGCCAGTTGAGCTCAGCTTTAGCAAGCCAAACCCTCTGAAACAGCTTCAGCCACTGAGCTCAAAGTTGGGCTTGGTAGCTCAGAGATAGCAAGGAACTTTAAAGTATGTCTTGAAACAGATCTGCCAGGTGTTAAACACACAACAGCCTTAAATTACTGCTCTAGTCTTTCAATTGCTCCCTTAAAATAAACTCACATGCACAAATCCATTTAAATTTAAAGTGCGGTCAGACAATCATCATTATTTGCCTTATCAAAAAAGGGCATAAAATAAAATGAAAGCCATCTGTGGCAGCTTTTTAGAGGCGTGATGCTGGGTATTTTTAGAGAAAATGTTGCTATGTGCCATCTGGAGACTCTCATGCCTTGTTTTCCAACAGGCAGTATGGTTTGTTTCAGTTTGGTACAGCACTGAATGGTCCTAGTTTCAGAACATTTGTCACAGTTTTTGGGCGTGATACGGTTGTGAGAGGTGGAGTCAACCATGCTGTTGTCCATTGATTGTTCTGCAGATAATTGGCCCTTCTGTGTTATGAATCCATCCATCCATCCATCCATCTTCTTCCGCTTATCCGAGGTCGAGTCGCGGGGGCAGCAGCCTAAGCAGGGAAGCCCAGACTTCCCTCTCCCCAGCCACTTCGTCCAGCTCTTCCTGTGGGACCCCGAGGCGTTCCCAGGCCAGCCGGGAGACATAGTCTTCCCAACGTGTCCTGGGTCTTCGCCGCGGCCTCCTACCGGTCGGACGTGCCCTAAACACTTCCCTAGGGAGGCGTTCGGGTGGCATCCTGACCAGATGCCCGAACCACCTCATCTGGCTCCGCTCGATGTGGAGGAGCAGCGGCTTTACTTTGAGCTCCCCCTGGATGGCAGAGCTCCTCACCCTATCTCTAAGGGAGAGCCCCGCCACCCGGCGGAGGAAACTCATTTCGGCCGCTTGTACCCGTGATCTTGTCCTTTCGGTCATAACCCAAAGCTCATAACCATAGGTGAGGATGGGAACGTAGATCGACCGGTAAATTGAGAGCTTTGCCTTCCGGCTCAGCTCCTTCTTCACCACAACGGATCGATACAGCGTCCGCATTACTGAAGACGCCGCACCGATCCGCCTGTCGATCTCATGATCCACTCTTCCCTCACTCGTGAACAAGACTCCGAGGTACTTGAACTCCTCCACTTGGGGCAAGATCTCCTCCCCAACCCGGAGATGGCACTCCACCCTTTTCCGGGCGAGAACCATGGACTCGGACTTGGAGGTGCTGATTCTCATCCCAGTCGCTTCACACTCAGCTGCGAACCGATCCAGTGAGAGCTGAAGATCCTGGCCAGATGAAGCCATCAGGACCACATCATCTGCAAAAAGCAGAGACCTAATCCTGCAGCCACCAAACCAGATCCCCTCAACGCCTTGACTGCGCCTAGAAATTCTGTCCATAAAAGTTATGAACAGAATCGGTGACAAAGGGCAGCCTTGGCGGAGTCCAACCCTCACTGGAAACGTGTCCGACTTACTACCGGCAGTGCGGACCAAGCTCTGGCACTGATCATACAGGGAGCGGACTGCCACAATCAGACAGTCCGATACCCCATACTCTCTGAGCACTCCCCAAAGGACTTCCCGAGGGACACGGTCAAATGCCTTCTCCAAGTCCACAAAACACATGTAGACTGGTTGGGCAAACTCCCATGCACCCTCAAGGACCCTGCCGAGAGTATAGAGCTGGTCCACAGTTCCACGACCATGACGAAAACCACACTGTTCCTCCTGAATCCGAGGTTCGACTATCCGGCGTAGCCTCCTCTCCAGTACACCTGAATAGACCTTACCGGGAAAGCTGAGGAGTGTGATCCCACGATAGTTAGAACACACCCTCCGGTTCCCCTTCTTAAAGAGTGTTATGAATAATGTTAACAAACATTTTTTTTTCCCAATTTCATAGCCAAATGTGAAGCGTGAGATGGACAGAACAACTGTGCCAAGTACCAAGGTCTAAGATACTCTTCTGCATGGACACGGCACCATATCTGACATAATTAAAAACAGAATGGTTACTCTGACATCACAAAACAGATACCTGTGGTCCTAGCTAAGCACCACGGGATCAAGCAGCTGGTTGTGCATGTGTACGAAGTAGACGTCAGACACCAACAGTCCGAAATCCTAAGAAACGACTTTAATAAACTATTAGAGAGTGTTAATAAAGTGGAAGAAGCTACACTCCTCAGTGGAACTCTCCCAAAAATCGAGACAAAGATAAACACATTTCTGCTTGAGCTGAAAACATGGCTGTCCAAAGTTTGTGAGTCCAGACGACTGCATTTTATTGACAACTTCAATCTCTTCTGGCAATGAGAGGATTTGTTTCAAGGGAAAAGCCCACACCTTAACAGATGTGGAATGAGACAACTGACTGATAACCTTCTCAATACCTGGACAGATCCTGTGCTGCCAAACGGGAGTGACATAACTCCTGATCCACTACCACCTAGGAACCCAGCAAAGAACTCAGTCACAACAACCTCAGCATCACATCCATAATCCCGAACACAAATGCAGCAGCAACGCCATCATCATCATCAGCTTCACCACGGCCTTCACCACGAACATGGGTCTTACCTGCTGCATCTACACCCTCCAGAGACACTTCACTGTATTTCTCTTCCCCACCGTCACCCATGAGACTTTCTGACCAACTTGATAGCTTTGTGGAATCAGGAATTAAAATGTGATCAAATAACTATCGTTCCCCTCTTCTTCCTTAGCCTATTCAATTATTCAAACTTCAAACTACCCTGAACTGTGAAATGCGGTGGAAACACCACACACTTCTACAGGAACCCATAGTTCCAGGAACTAGAAGAACAACTGTGTTTGAGACACAACAATACCAGAGACGTGAGGGTGTTTGCGCCATTTCCAGTGACAATATACTCACCCACAAATTGTCATTGTGTGCTTTTTCGTAATTTTAACATGTGTCGTTCAAAATAGAGATAAAACAATCCTCTATACTTTATATCACTATTTACAAACAACCACAACTCAGTGGTCTAGTGGTTAGTGTCTGCCCTGAGATCGGTAGGTTGTGAGTTCGTACCAAAGACTATAAAAATGGGACCCATTACCTCCCTGCTTGGCACTCAGCATCAAGGGTTGGAATTGGGGGTTAAACCCCTCACCTCCCAGGGGGTGAACAAGGTGATGGGTCAAATGCAGAGAGTAATTTCACCGCACCTAGTGTGTGTGTGACAATCATTGGTACTTTAACTTTATAAACCAATATAGAAAATATAAAAGTCTGTTATGTGACCTATTTAGCATCTTGTGCCAAAGTACATCTCTGACATATCTCAACCATATTAACTATCTCAGCTTCTGAGAACCTCAGGGTGTGGTCTCCTGCTGGTGCCTGGGGTCAGGATGAAAAATGGTGGGCTTTGTTTCAGTTTTATGCCGCTAAAATCCGGAATAGTCTTACAGAAGATGTGAGACAGGCCTCAGCCTTGGCGATGTTCAAGTCCAGCTTGAAAACACTTAATTGTGCATAGGACAAATTAAAGGATTCTATCCACACTCTTGATTTTAAAGGGGAACATTATCACCATTTCAGAATGGTTAAAACCATTAAAAATCAGTTCCCAGTGGCTTATTATATTTTTCGAAGTTTTTTTCAAAATTATACCCATCACGCAATATCCCTAAAAAAAGCTTCAAAGTGCCTGATTTTAACCATCGTTATAAACACCCGTCCATTTTCCTGTGACGTCACATAGTGAATACAAACAAACATGGCGGAAAGAACAGCAAGATATAGCGACATTAGCTCGGATTCAGACTCGGATTTCAGCGGCTTAAGCGATTCAACAGATTACGAATGTATTGAAACGGATGGTTGTAGTGTGGAGGCAGGTAGCGAAAACGAAATTGAAGAAGAAACTGAAGCTATTGAGCCATATCGGTTTGAAGCGTATGCAAGCGAAACCGACGAAAACGACACGACAGCCAGCGACACGGGAGAAAGCGAGGACGAATTCGGCGATCGCCTTCTAACCAACGATTGGTATGTGTTTGTTTGGCATTAAAGGAAACTAACAACTATGAACTAGGTTTACAGCATATGAAATACATTTGGCAACAACATGCACTTTGAGAGTGCAGACAGCCCAATTTTCATCAATTAATATATTCTGTAGACATACCCTCATCCGCGCTCTTTTCTTGAAAGCTGATCTGTCCAGTCTTAGAGTTGATGTCAGCAGGCCAGGGAAGCTAGGGTCGATATTCTTCTCTTGATCATCTCCGGTGGCATAAAGGACGGTGTGAGCCAAGACATCCAGGGGGTTTAGCTCGCTCGTCTGCGGGAACAAACTGCCGCCATTGCTTGCCGTGCTACCGAAGACCTTTGTCCCTGAATTGCTCACACACTCCGGCAGATTCAATGGGGGTCTGTCGGCAAATTTCTTTGACTTTATCGTTGGAAATGCATCTGCTTTGAGTGTCGCAGGATATCCACACATTCTTGCCATCTCTGTCGTAGCATAGCTTTCGTCGGTAAAGTGTGCGGAACAAACGTCCAATTTCTTGCCACTTTCGCATCTTTGGGCCACTGGTGCAACTTGGATCCGTCCCTGTTCGTGTTGTTACACCCTCCGACAACACACCGACGAGGCATGTCTCTAAGGTATGGAAAACAGTCGAAAAAACGGAAAATAACAGAGCTGATTTGACTCGGTGTTTGAGAAAATGGCGTATTGCTTCCCGAGAGCGAATATTAGAAAGGCGTTTAATTCGCCAAAATTCACCCATTTAGAGTTCGGAAATCGTTTAAAAAATATATGGTCTTTTTTCTGCAACATCAAGGTATATATTGATGCTTACATAGGTCTGGTGATAATGTTCCCCTTTAATTTGAATTATGATTGTTTTTATGATTTTACTTGGATTATGTTTATTTTATTTCTATTTTTACCTAATTGCAATTTTCTGTGAAGCACTTTGAATTGCTTTGGGTACGAATTATGCTTTATAATGGATGGATGGATGGATGAAGTAAACTTGCCTTGCTTTGCCTAGATAGCCAACACAATGTAACTACTGCTGAGTCAAACTGTAAATGACAGATTATGTCAATTCATTTTGTTTCAATAATGTCATTATCTTCTCTTTTCAGATTCATGTTTGAGTTATGAGGATGCAAGGTGACTTCTCATTGATATTCAGCCTCAGTGCTCACCTGAACGACTTGCGAACAGACCTTCCACGCACTGTCTGCCACATCCAATATCAGCCGGGATGCTGACCTGCTCCCTTCGTCTTTTCTTCCATTGCAGCACATACTGCAACAAGAAGAGTCTTTTTTTTTTTTCCTGGACAGTAAAAAGCCCAACTCCGTGCTGTACTACTCTAGAGAGTAAAGGCGGATTTTATTATTCTGAATCGCAAGTAAATACAAGATGTTATTGTTGCTGTAGCCATTGAAAAAGTACTTTTAATCAGATCCAATACTGACCCTGACAAACAATGGAGAGAAAGAGAATGCATTTTCAACAAGGGCATACAGTAATCACATATTGTACAGATCCTGAATCAAAGGCCTGCACAATATTTTTGTTCAAAACGTATGTTATTTTATTAGATTGCATTGCATCAATGCACAAATACTGTTATTTGGGAGAAGCCACACTTGGTCATTCAAGTGTAGTGTGTTGAATCAGTTCAGTTTCAGTTTATTACGAACATGAAAACAATAAAACGTAATGCATCACATTATTTCCAGTTTTAGTACAGCACGTTCGAAAAGGAGTAGGAAGAAGCATAGCTTGACAACCAAACAATTACACAAGGCGAATCAGTAAAGAATCTGGGTATTATCTTCGACCCAACTCTCTCGTTTGAAACACACATTAAGAGTGTTACTAAAACGGCCTTCTTTCATCTCCGTAATATCGCTAAAATTCGTTCTATTTTATCCACTAGCGACGCTGAGATCATTATTCATGCGTTCGTTACGTCTCGTCTCGACTACTGTAACGTATTATTTTCCGGTCTCCCTATGTCTAGCATTAAAAGATTACAATTGGTACAAAATGCGGCTGCTAGACTTTTGACAAGAACAAGAAAGTTTGATCATATTGTGCCTATACTGGCTCACCTGCACTGGCTTCCTGTGCACTTAAGATGCGACTTTAAGGTTTCACTACTTACGTATAAAATACTACACGGTCTAGCTCTGTCCTATCTTGTCGATTGTATTGTACCATATGTCCCGGCAAGAAATCTGCGTTCAAAGAACTCCGGCTTATTAGTGATTCCCAGAGCCCAAAAAAAGTCTGCGGGCTATAGAGCGTTTTCTATTCGTGCTCCAGTACTCTAGAATGCCCTCCCGGTAACAATTAGAGATGCTACCTCAGTAGAAGCATTTAAGTCCCATCTTAAAACTCATTTGTATACTCTAGCCTTTAAATAGACCCCCCTTTTAGACCAGTTGATCTGCCGTTTCTTTTCTTTTCTCCTCTGCTCCCCTCTTCCTTGTGGAGGGGGGGGGGGGCACAGGTCCGGTGGCCATGGATGAAGTGCTGGCTGTCCAGAGTCGGGACCCGGGGTGGACCGCTCGCCTGTGCATCGGCTGGGAACATCTCTGCGCTGCTGACCCGTCTCCGCTCGGGATGGTGTCCTGCTGGCCCCACTATGGACTGGACTCTTACTATTATGTTGGATCCACTATGGACTGGACTCTCACAATATTATGTCAGATCCACTCGACATCCATTGCATTCGGTCTCCCCTAGAGGGGGGGGGGGTTACCCACATATGCGGTCCTCTCCAAGGTTTCTCATAGTCATTCACATCGACGTCCCACTGGGGTGAGTTTTTCCTTGCCCTTATGTGGGCTTTGTACCGAGGATGTCGTTGTGGCTTGTGCAGCCCTTTGAGACACTTGTGATTTAGGGCTATATAAATAAACATTGATTGATTGATTGAGAGCTTATTTACTCCTACCCCTTTTCATCATATCATAGCAATTTTATCAACATGTCAACTTGACTTCAGTGATCTATATATTCAACTGATCAGTAATTTTTTGCTTTTTTCTTGACATATTTTAATTGTTATACATTCTAAGATATTATCAACAGCTAATTGATAATGTTTTACCACTGTGTAGTTTAGGTTCTTCATCACGTACACAGCTACTCCCCCTCCGTTCTTGGTGGTTCTGTTGATATAATTTAGTTCATATCCTTCCAGGTCAAAATCCATTCATTTTTTAGTATCCATCCATGTTTCTGCGATAGCGATAACTTTGAAGGGTTCGTTGAATTGTTCCAAAAAATACTTCTGCTGGTTAAATGAATAACTGACAGTTTGCTGTCTGTTTTAATGTTTCCGTTATATTGTTCGTCTGACCTGTTCCACCTGCTGCCCTCTGGGAAGCGCTACAGGTGCATTAAAACCAAAACAAACAGGCTAAAGAACAGCTTCTTCCCCAGGGCCATAACCATTCTGAACGGACTGCCCCATTGTCCCTCATAACTGCCTTCTCTTCGGTGCAACAACCCATTCCACCAACCACCCTGTTTTTTTCATGTATATATTAATTTCACACTATATTCATTGCACTTCTATATTTTTTATATTTTTTATATATTTACACATTGTTTTTCTAGCATGTACACATCGCACTGTATGGAATGGCCTCAATCTCGTTACCCTGCGTAATGACAATAAAGCTGATTCTGATTCTGATTCTGATAAAAACAATTATTCCTGGTGTGAAAGAAAACATTTGTATTTGGATCTATATCCTTAACTAATTCTGGACTATTGTAATCAGTGCTGCTGAAGGTTTTCAGTTCCATACATTCCTGTTCACCAATCATTTGTGTTGCTCTATGAATGTATATAAGTGTAGATTTGTGTGCACCTGAGTGAAGATCATCTTGTTCGGTAATCCCTTGGAGCGTTGTAATTTTGTAGTCGAATGTCAATGTTTGTTTTCTGTCAGATTCCATTATCGTTGTAGTTGTAGTTGCTGGGAGTTCTGATAATCGTCCAGATCCTTGATGTCTTTGAAAACTAGGACTCTTGCTTGTGGACTTCCATTCAGATTTATGTAGATTTTGCAGTTGGCGCTCCAAGTTCCCTGAATTTCCCCCCATTTCCTCAAGTCGCGTGCTTTCTTGGCGATTTCCGCATTGCGTTTATTGAGGTGCTCGTCCATGTACACGTGTGCTCTTCAACTTTTTTCCCTGTGTCAGCAATGCCATTTTGGATTTCAGTTCTGTAAAAATGATGTCATTCTGTCATGTAAACTGATCCATTTCCTCTTTGAAGTTTTCCAAAACAGTGATATTCGCCAGATTGATGATATCTTGTTGTCTGGCACTGGGGCTAATGTCTCAATTGTGGTGTCCTTTATTGTAAAAAGTATCAAAAAAGTATCGAAATGCATTTTGGTACCGCTACCAAAATGTTGGTATCGGGACAACCCTACACTGTAACCTACAAAACAAAAACTAATAAAACAATTTGTACTGATTTTATATTGTTAAATAAGTGCACAACTTTTCAAATTGGGGTTTGACGTATGATACTGATAAAACATGTTCCACACGATTAGACGCCCCATACCCCCAGAAGGGCCCACCCCACTATTTGAGAAAATGCTTTAGACAATAACAACATATTATACCCAACAAATTTGAAAAAGCCTTATCAATCCAGGCTGTGTTTGACATGAACATCTATCGTCATGGTGACGTAGTGTGTGTATGCACGCCACAACAGCTTCTTCTTTCTGGCTGGATATAGATAATAATTTGTAAGTGAAACTTTGTTTTACTTGTTATCATAACTACCATGATGTTATTTGTGATAACGGTTAGGGTTAGGCGTTAAAGGCCTACTGAAACCCACTACTACCGACCACGCAGTCTGATAGTTTATATATCAATGATGAAATCTTAACATTGCAACACATGCCAATAGAGCCGGGTTAGCTTACTAAAGTGCAATTTTAAATTTTGCGCGAAATATCCTGCTGAAAACGTCTCGGTATGATGACGCCTCCACGTGATGTCACGGATTGTAGAGGACATTTTGGGACAGCATGGTGGCCAGCTATTAAGTAGTCTGTTTTCATCGCAAAATTCCACAGTATTCTGGACATCTGTGTTGGTGAATCTTTTGGAATTTGTTCAAAGAACAATGGAGACAGCAAAGAAGAAAGCTGTAGGTGGGAAGCGGTGTATTGCGGCAGGTGTTGTGCCGGCTAACGCACCCCCGCCGTAGAATGCACCCCCTGACTGTTGTGCCGGATAACACAGCCGGAGTTTCATTGTTTACATTCTCGGAAGATGACAGTCAAGCTTTACCATTGGCCTGTGGAGAACTGGGACAACAGAGACTCTTACCAGGAGGACTTTGAGTTGGATGCGCAGACGCGGTACCGTGAGTATGCATGCAGCTGCGGCTTCCAAAGATTTGATCGCTTGCCGCTATGTGCATGTCACGTACGTAACTTTGGGGACTTTGGGGAAATATATGTGCTGTATGAACTTTGGGGAGGTGAACGGTACTTTGGGCTGTGGGATTGAGTGTGTTGTGCAGGTGTTTGAGTTGTATTGGCGGGTTATATGGATGGGAGGGGGGAGGTGTTTGTTATGCTGGATTAATTTGTGGCATATTAAATATAAGCCTGGTTGTGTTGTGGCTAATAGAGTTGTGTTTATTTACTGTTTTAGTCATTCCCAGCTGAATATCAGGTCCCACCCGCCTCTCACAGTATCTTCCCTATCTGAATCGCTCCCACTGCCCTCTAGTCCTTCACTCTCACTTTCCTCATCCACAAATCTTTCATCCTGGCTCAAATTAATGGGGAAATCGTCGCTTTCTCGGTCCGAATCGCTCTCGCTGCTGGTGGCCATGATTGTAAACAATGTGCAGATGTGAGGAGCTCCACAACCTGTGACGTCACGCTACTCGTCTGCTACTTCCGGTACAGGCAAGGCTTTTTTATCAGCGACCAAAACTTGCAAACTTTATCGTCGATGTTCTCTACTAAATCCTTTCAGCAAAAATATGGCAATATCGCGAAATTATCAAGTATGACACATAGAATGGACCTGCTATCCCCGTTTAAATAAGAAAATCACATTTCAGTAGGTCTTTAAAATAAATGTATGTATAGACATAGCTGCGCATTTTGATTTTTGATCATTTATTCACATTGGGTTTATGGTCGTTTTTGATCCTCATGTCAATGGATGTTTCTAGGTATCACATTTGAATCAAGCAGAATAGATTTGATAGTTTTCTGGAAGTTTCTTTCATCATTTTATTGTGTGTGATGGAGAGCTGTATTCAAACTTTAAGTGCAATATAACGTGTCACCTTCCAGGGATGCTGGACTTATTCAAGCCTCAGATGCATGAAAGAACAAAAGGTACTTTAGTCGATAGGAGAACACGCGGAAGGCCAGATTTGACGGAGAACGCTCACATTTAAGGCGTTGCTCCCCCAAAAGTGTGCATTTTGGATTAAAGCGTGCAGTGACAGACTTAAATCGAGTGGGAGGATGCCATGCAGCCAGAGTGAGCGCATCTTTTTTCACTTAAGCAGAATAAGAATAAGGCTCCACAGTGCATAAGCCAGTATTTCCTGTCTGCGCAAAAAAAGTCAGCAATCAACGCCGCTGGCTGAGGGTGTGGCTATTTCTGTTTGTTAGCATGTCAGCCAATATAACGTTTCCAGGAACATTTTTTTTTTTTTTTTTTTGGTCCTGTCCAGCTACTCGGGCAAGTCATATTGTTGCTGGAGATGCCAATATTTTCCGTACAGATGTATGTACGTATATAAAGTTAAAGTTAAAGTACCAATGATTGTCACACACACACACGAGGTGTGGCGAAATTATTCTCTGCATTTGACCCATCACCCTTGATCACCCCCTGGGAGGTGAGGGGAGCAGTGAGCAGCAGCGGTGGCCACGCCCTGTGTGTTTGTACAATGAATGTGTGTGTGGATGTATGTACTGTGAGTGTGTATGTATTTACCGTATTTTTCGGACTATAAGTCGCAGTTTTTTTCATAGTGCGACTTATATATGTTTTTTTCCTTCTTTATTATGCATTTTCGGCAGGTGCTCCAAAAAATACGGTACTGTATTTGTGTATGTATTTGGGAGCGTATGTACCTATTAGGGTTGTACGGTATAACGGTATTGGTATTCTACCGTGATACTAATGAATCATATTCGGTACTATACCGCCACTAAAAAGTACCCACCCCAGGCCATCCATCATCCATCCTTGTATCTTCTTCCGCTTATCTGAGGTCGGGTGGCGGGGACAGCAGCCTAAGCAGGGAAGCCCAGACTTCCAGAAGCCCCTGGCCGCCCCGAGCAAATCGGCCGCCGCAGGACCGCCCAGCACCCAACCTACCCGACAATGGAAATGGAACATCTAGCAACTACCCAGGTGGATCCTCCCCCTGAGGGAAGAGAAAGAGAAAAAAATTATAATAATAATAATTTTTATACCGTTAATTTCTGCACTGTAAACTCTACAGCCGGTGTAATGCATTTAATGTAAGTGTGACATGGTTATTCTTGCTAATGAAACTATAAAGACTGAAAAAAACGTAAAGAGAGGTGCTGTAGTACTCTGAGTCAGTATAACCTGGGGTGATGTAGCAGGCGCTTGTTGCTATCACACCATCATTTTCCACAGAAGAAAATGCACTCCGTACTCTATACTGCACCTTGGTACTCCCATACCTTACATACTGTGTTGAAGTATGGGGGAATACTTACCACGACACAATTCATCCTCTGATCATATTACAGAATAGAGCAGTGCGGATCATTCACAACGTTGGTTATTGAGAACATACTCATAATCTGTTTATGAAATCAAAGTTGCTCAAATTTGATGACCTTGTTAAAGGGGAACATTATCACAATTTCAGAAGGGTTAAAACCATTAAAAATCAGTTCCCAGTGGCTTATTTTATTTTTCGAAGTTTTTTTCAAAATTTTACCCATCACGCAATATCCCTAAAAAAAGCTTCAAAGTGCCTGATTTTAACCATCGTTATATACACCCGTCCATTTTCCTGTGACGTCACATAGTGATGCCAACACAAACAAACATGGCGGATAGAACAGCAAGGTATAGCGACATTAGCTCGGATTCAGACTCGGATTTCAGCGGCTTAAGCGAAATTGAAGAAGAAACTGAAGCTATTGAGCCATATCGGTTTGAACCGTATGCAAGCGAAAACGACACGACAGCCAGCGACACGGGAGAAAGCGAGGACGAATTCGGCGATCACCTTCTAACCAACGATTGGTATGTGTTTGTTTGGCATTAAAGGAAACTAACAACTATGAACTAGGTTTACAGCATATGAAATACATTTGGCAACAACATGCACTTTGAGAGTGCAGACAGCCCAATTTTCATCAATTAATATATCATGTAGACATACCCTCATCCGCGCTCTTTTCCTGAAAGCTGATCTGTCCAGTTTTGGAGTTGATGTCAGCAGGCCAGGGAAGCTAGGGTCGATATTCTTCTCTTGATCATCTTCGGTGGCATAAGGGACGGTGTGAGCCAAGACATCCAGGGGGTTTAGCTCGCTCGTCTGCGTGAACAAACTGCCGCCATTGCTTGCCGTGCTACCGAGGTCCTTTGTCCCTGAATTGCTCACACACTCCGGCAGATTCAATGCGGGTCTGGCGGCAGATTTCTTTGACTTTATCGTTGGAAATGCATCTGCTTTGAGTGTCGCAGGATATCCACACATTCTTGCCATCTCTGTCGTAGCATAGCTTTCGTCGGTAAAGTGTGCGGAACAAACGTCCAATTTCTTGCCACTTTCGCATCTTTGGGCCACTGGTGCAACTTGAATCCGTCCCTGTTCGTGTTGTTACACCCTCCGACAACACACCGACGAGGCATGATGTCTCCAAGGTACGGAAAACAGTCGAAAAAACGGAAAATAACAGAGCTGATTTGACTCGGTGTTTGAGAAAATGGCGGATTGCTTCCCGATGTGACGTCACTTTCCTTTTAACAACACTCAGTAAACGTTTGGGAACTGAGGAGACACATTTTTTAAGCTTCTCAGGTGGAATTCTTTCCCATTCTTGCTTGATGTACAGCTTAAGTTGTTCAACAGTCCGGGGGTCTCCGTTGTGGTATTTTAGGCTTCATAATGCGCCACACATTTTCAATGGGAGACAGGTCTGGACTACAGGTAGGCCAGTCTAGTACCCGCACTCTTTTACTATGAAGCCACGTTGATGTAACATGTGGCTTGGCATTGTCTTGCTGAAATAAGCAGGGGCGTCCATGGTAACGTTGCTTGGATGGCAACATATGTTGCACCAAAACCTGTATGTACCTTTCAGCATTAATGGCGCCTTCACAGATGTGTAAGTTACCCATGTCTTGGGCACTAATACACCCCCATACCATCACAGAGGCTTTTCAACTTTGCGCCTATAACATTTCGGATGGTTCTTTTCCTCTTTGGTCCGGAGGACACGACGTCCACAGTTTCCAAAAACAATTTGAAATGTGGACTCGTCAGACCACAGAACACTTTTCCACTTTGTATCAGTCCATCTTAGATGAGCTCAGGCCCAGCGAAGCCGACGGCGTTTCTGGGTGTTGTTGATAAACGGTTTTCGCCTTGCATAGGAGAGTTTTAACTTGCACTTACAGATGTAGCGACCAACTGTAGTTACTGACAGTGGGTTTCTGAAGTGTTCCTGAGCCCATGTGGTGACATCCTTTAAACACTGATGTCGCTTGTTGATGCAGTGCAGCCTGAGGGATCGAAGGTCACGGGCTTAGCTGCTTACGTGCAGTGATTTCTCCAGATTCTCTGAACCCTTTGATGATATTACGAACCGTAGATGGTGAAATCCCTAAATTCCTTGCAATAGCTTGTTGAGAAAGGTTTTTCTTAAACTGTTCAACAATTTGCTCACACATTTGTTGACAAAGTGGTGACCCTCGCCCCATCCTTGTTTGTGAATGACTGAGCATTTCATGGAATCTACTTTTATACCCAATCATGGCACCCACCTGTTCCTAATTAGCATGCACACCTGTGGGATGTTCCAAATAAGTGTTTGATGAGCATTCCTCAACTTTTTCAGTATTTATTGCCACCTTTCCCAACTTCTTTGTCACGTGTTGCTGGCATCAAATTCTAAAGTTAATGATTATTTGCAAAAAAAAAAAATGTTTATCAGTTTGAACATCAAACATGTTGTCTTTGTAGCATATTCAACTGAATATTGGTTGAAGATGATTTGCAAATAATTGTATTCCGTTTATATTTACATCTAACACAATTTTCCAACTCATATGGAAACGGGGTTTGTATTCATTCTTCCTACATTGTTGATACAAATTATTGTTACAGTGTAATAATTATTGTTACCTGTGGTAATGCCACTATGATACAACATATGTATTATAATCCTTAAAACAAAGTAACAGTGAAACTCATAGGAATAATCACTGAATGGAGAACTGGGGGTTGGATTAAATAAGTTATCTTCTTCCCACTCCCTTTCAGGCAAAACTGGACAATCATGCATTACATACTATACATTACCTTTTGCACTATATTAATTTATATTATTATGTGTTGTCAACTTTGTACTTTTTTTTTATGTCATTGCCTGAAATAAATAAATAAATAAATAAATGAAAAAATGAAATGAAGAAGTTAGCGCCTAAAAAAAAAATAAAATAATTATTTATGCTAACAAAATAAAATAAATATATTTTAATGCTCTGTTGAATGTATAATTCTGAGCTTTTTACAAACTTGGGCTACAAGTGAATGTCGATACACATAGTCTGCAGTCTGTGCATTGTTTACACATTAGGGAGGACGGCTGTCGGTGTGCTCCAAGGCATCACTGACATGAACGTCACCTTTCCTGCAGCAACGCTGAAAAAAAATGTTCCCTGTGCAGAGGAAGATTCCTCAGACTGTCACTTCGACTCCAGCAGCAGAACAGAAGAGTGCCGTAAAACCTTGTCGAGGGACGTCATTTGATGTGCGCTTCATTCAACAAAAGCAAACTCCAACGGCCATTGGGGATTATTTTTCAGAAAGACACGTACTGTACTTGCATTGTTAGCAACTAACTTTGCTTTAATAGGAGTGAGTCTAATATCATTTAAACTGTTATGTATTAGACTTCCCGGTAAGGTCTATTCAGGTGTACTGGAGAGGAGGCTATGCCGGATAGTCGAACCTCGGATTCAGGAGGAACAGGGTGGTTTTCGTCCTGGTCGTGGAACTGTGGACCAGCTCTATACTCTCGGCAGGGTCCTTGAGGGTGCATGGGAGTTTGCCCAACCAGTCTAGATGTGCTTTGTGGACTTGGAGAAGGCATTCAAAGTCCTGTGGGGGAGTGCTCAGATAGTATGGGGTAACGGACTGTCTTATTGTGGCGGTCCGCTCCCTGTATGATCAGTGCCAGAGCTTGGTCCGCATTGCCGGCAGTAAGTCGGACCCGTTTCCAGTGAGGGTTGGACTCCTTTGTCACCGATTCTGTTCATAACTTTTATGGACATAATTTCTAGGCGCAGTCAGGGCGTTAAGGGTATCTGGTTTGGTGGCTGCAGGGTTAGGTCTCTGCTATTTGCAGATGATGTGGTCCTGATGGCTTCATCTGGCCAAGATCTTCAGCTCTCACTGGATCGGTTCGCAGCCAAATGTGTAGCAACTGGGATGGGAATCGGCACCTCCAAGTCCGAGTCCATGGTTCTCGCCCGGAAAAGGGTGGAGTGCCATCTCCGGGTTGGGGAGGAGACCCTTCCCCAAGTGGAGGAGTTCAAGTACCTCGGAGTCTTGTTCACGAGTGAGGGAAGAGTGGATCGTGAGATCGACAGGCGGATCGGTGCGGCGTCTTCAGTAATGCGGACGCTGTATCGATCCGTTGTGGTGTAGAAGGAGCTGAGCCGGAAGGCAAAGCTCTCAATTTACCGGTCGATCTACGTTGCCATCCTCACCTAGTATGTTCTATATGTTATAGTTATTTGAATGACTCTTACCATAATATGTTACGTTAACATACCAGGCATGTTCTCAGTTGGTTATTTATGCATCATATAACGTACACTTATTCAGCCTGTTGTTCACTATTCTTTATTTATTTTAAATTGCCTTTCAAATGTCTATTCTTGGTGTTGGCTTTTATCAAATAAATTTCCCCAAAAAATGTGACTTATATACAGTATGTTTTTTTCCTTCTTTATTATGCATTTTCGGCCGGTGCGACTTATACTCCGGAGCCACTTACACCAGTGTACTTATTTCTGCTCCTTTTCATTCATAATTGACTTCAATGTTGTGTTGATCATTTTTAGTTAGATTTTATTGAATGAAAGAATACAAATGAAATGTAATCATAAATATTTTTTTCACTTGTTATCAATTGCGCACACAGTTTTAGTAGATCACCCGCAAAACACCCCCTCAATCAGGCCCTGAGTACGCATGGGCATGTCATCCATACATGTCATTTGCCAACGACTGGCCCGACATGCTTAGGTCATTTTCAGCTTAATCATATAAATGAGACAACTGGCAGACAACATGAGCTGATTAGGCACAATAAGGTGCAGCTTTAAAGACCAGGTGCAACTAATAACAGAAAAACAGGAACGCTAAATTGACGCAAACAAGCGATAACACATTTGAATGTTTTAAACATATTTTTGTTTGAATCAACCTGATTTTCAAACAAGATGTCTGGATTTTGGACACATCTTGCACAAATAATCAATGGCAGTCTCTTTATACAGTATTGCATGTACTACCCAAATATATCTATGCATTTTACACAATCTAAACCATGTAAACATCATATAAATATGCACTTACACCAGGGGTCGCCAACCCAAAATTGTTGAAAGAGCCATATTGGACCAGAAATACCCCCAAAAAATCAAAAGTCTTTCTCCACCAGAACGTGACTTTTCAGTCACGTCCGTATCCTCTCTTCCCTCCTGCTCCCGGCCGCTTGCTGTTAAAGACAACAGATGATTAGATTAACCCGTACCACCTGTGAAATCTAATCACCTGCCAGCTGTGTCTCGCCGTCAGCACATGCCCCGCCCCTGCCCGATGGTGCTCTTCCTCAGCACCGTGGACAGCGGCGGTGATCTTTGCTCCTGCAAGCGCCCTGCCCACATCTCCCCCCACATGTGTCATGAGACATGCAAATATTAATTAAGACACACAGAGGACATGGGAAATTAAATGATGCAATACGTACATAAAGCTAGCCTAAATAGCATGTTAGCATCAATTAGCTTGCAGTCATGCACTGACTAAATATGCCTGATTAGCACTCCACGCAAGTCAATAACATCAACAAAGTTCACCTTTGTGCATTCACACAGCATAAAACGTTTGGTGGACGAAATGAGACAAAGAATGAGTGGCATAAAACAGGCCTTTCTGTGGCAGTGTCGGAGAAAGTTGCTCTTTTAATGTCTTTAATGTCCTTTGTGTTCTTTGAAGTTTCCCTCTTACACACATGTAAGGGGATGTGTGCTATGGCTATGAGTTGTTTTTTCCCCTGGCCTCAGTCTTGACCCCCTCTCCAGGGGCCCAGGCTTAGACCGATTTTTTTTTCTTTTCTCACCCTCCCCATTGTTTACCTGTATCTCACCTTTTTTGTAAGGGCAACTGAAGTTGGCAGACCCGTCAGCGATCCTGTTCTGTCTCCCTGTAATGTTTGATCCTTTTCTGTCTCCCTGTAATGTTTGTCTGATCTTGAATGGGATTGTTCTGGAAATTGTAATTTCCCCTCTGGGATTAATAAAGTATTTCTGATTCTGATTCTGATGTGAACAAACTATGGTGAGTTCAAGGACCGCCAAAATTAGTAGGAAAAAGCGGCGCTCGACAAATACTCTCATCAGTGAATCATGTTTAATATAAACAGTGGGATTTCTAAAAAATAGGAAGGTTTAATGTCATGTTGTCCTCCTACAGAAACCCTATAAAACAAAAATATATTTCTCATACATTTTTGAAAAAGCACCTGGGAGCCACTAGGGTGGCGCTAAAGAGCCGCAGATTGCAGACCCCCGACCTAGACAATAAATAGGTCATCCTTTATTATTAGGTCAACAAATCATTATTCCTATCTAAATGAAAATATTACGTATGTTTGTTTTAGGATGAATCAAAATAAAAAATCCCCAACTAATGTTTGCAAATAATTCTATTTCCTTGTGACTCTTTTGAAGGGGAGGTTCTTTAGGCTCTAAAATCGACAACAATCCCAAATCACGCTCACGAGGAAAAGGCGTGTGCATCCGAGCTGAAATGCAATGATATTTAAATTATTTTCCCTAGTAGCTGACTCAGCCGGGGTGTCACAGCAGTGACGGACGGGCGTCTGGGGTAAAGGCTTAGCGCCTCAAAGCTCTGCTGGCTCCTTCTGCACACTGCCTGATGAACTTTGTGATGGAAAGATATTTCTACTGGAACAAATCAGAGAGATCTGTCAGTATGTCGTGTGTGTTGGTGCTCTGCGTTGTCCCTTGGTGACAACCCGCCCCTGACAAATGTCACAAATAACAGCCAAAGTAAAAGACACAATTAATCAAATATGATTTTGGAGCTTTGCAGTATATTTTACTGATCTTCAAACACAGAATAATACATGATTTACAATGTGTCATGTCTGTTGATCATGTTTTTGTTTGGCCATGTGCTGTTTGTTTTTTGGACTCTTTTTAGTTCCTGGTTGCACTTCCTTGTTTGTTTGTTACCTTGACAACCATTAGTGTCACCTGTTTCACATCTTGGACTCGTGCACCTGATTCATTTGAACTCAAGTACCTGTTTTCAATCACCACATGACTATTTAAGCCTGTCATTTTCTGTTGGTCGGCCTGGCAACATCACATTCATGCTCCACACTCTCTACACACCCTTATGATCCATGCTGCTCTTTTTCATGCCCTTTTCTTGTCCAAGTAAGTTTTCTTTATACATGCCATAGTTTGCAAGTTTTTGTTTTTTGTCCATAGTTCTGCCTTTGTGCGAGTTTTTTGTTTTTATAGCCAAGTTTTGTGCGCACCTTTTGTTTATTCTTTTTTTTGAGTGTTAAAATTAAATATGTATTCAACTTCACGCCATGTTTGGTCCAAATCATTTGCACCACAGTAGAACAAACCATGCCAAAGTCCAAGTCTTGACATAATGTAATTTCAAAAAAAAGAAAAACTAATAGTATTGTGCAAAATCCACTTTTTTTGCTTTTATTAAAATTAGCAATATTTACTTTTGTCCACAAGTACGGTCCATTCAGTTGTCAATCAGAATCAGAATCAGAATCAGAAATACTTTAATAATCCCCGAGGAGAAATTAAGATTTTCAGCACAATCCCATTCAAGATCAGACAAACATTACAGGGAGACAGAACAGGATCGCTGACGGGTCTGCCAATTTCAGGCGCCCCTTACAAAAAAGGTAAGAAACAGGTAAACGCTGGTGAGAAAAAAAAATAAAAAATCAGTCTAAGCCTGGGCCCCTGGAGAGGGGGTCCAGACTGAGGCCAAGGAAATAAAAAACCCATAGCCATAGCACACATAAACATGTGTGTAAGAGAGAAACATCAAAGAAAACAAAGGACATTAAATGCATTAAAAGAGCAGAGCTGGTGCAACCAGCCACTTCTACACACAGCCACAAAAGTAAAACAAAAACAACAACAACAAAAAAATCTATACACTATGGTGGCATCTGGGGTGTTCCACGCCATCGTCTGCTGGGGTGGGGGGAGGGAGCATAGCCAGAGACAAGGAGCAGACCCAACCAAGCAACCAAGAGAGCCGACTCCACCCTCAGCCGCCCACCAGAAGGGAGTTCAGAAGGAGTTCTTCTTACACAACAATGCTTCGCTCCGTGCTGAAGTTGTAGTCAAACTGCATGACAGGAAAACAAAAATACACACTTATTAGTGAACACATACTGTTATAAAAAGAACACACGCTTGAGTCAAACAATCTCCAATATTTACACAAACGTGACTACAAAATACCTAACGCAATATAATGAAAGTATAGAGCAGAATCACTTTATTTTATTTATTTACATTCAAACAATGTGTAAAAACATGTTTATTATTAGGGCTATAAAACATATAAAAAAAACCTTTGTGTATGGCATTCTGACTACTAAATTGCATTTGTATCCAAATATTGTGGTATTTTCTTCAGCAAATGTTATTCATGCAAGCAAATAATAACCCTTTATTAATCGTGATTTATCACAAATTTGGAGTGTGATTATTCTGATTAAAATATAATTACTTAACAACCCCATCCAATATACCTGTTATATACAACTTCTGCCTTGTTTTTAATGACTACTTAGACCTACTCCGCTACTGTATTTTAATGTAGGTCATTATGTTGGGACTTGGAGAGCCAAGTATTTTCTGAGGTGGTACTTGGTGAAAATAGTTTAGGAACCACTGGTATAAAGCAGAAGTAATTACAAATACAGTGAAAAACAACAACAAAAAAGAGAATTGTTGCACTTTTTTCAGTTATAAAATGCAAATTATGTCGTGTTATACATATTTGCAGTGTCCTCGGAGAAAGAAAAATATAATAATGCTGGGTTTCTGAGGACACGGATAGTTATTTGGAGTACAGAGTGGCAGAAGATTAAGTCATACTGCCCTCTTCTGGCAGAGTAGCGACATGATTCAATAAATGCATCAATTACAATGGAGATTTGAGGTTTTTCAAGGCAAATAATCCATTCACCTTTTGGTATTTTTATGAATATATGTATGTATGTATGTATTAATATACTTAAAACGGTCAAGTATCAGATATTTATGTATTGTATTGATGGTTAAATATTAGAATTTCTGAGTGATGGGGCAAGAAAATATACACTTATTTTTTTCATTTTTTTTTTTCTTTCAACATTAATATTATTTTTGTGTTTTCCGTCTTTGTTTTTGCCGATGAAGATATATTATTGGATATGCTTCTTTTTTTTTTTATTGTGTCCAAACTTATTGACTCGGGGGCCCCATTGGATTAAAAAAATATGGCCAGGGACCGGGCTGTAATATATATATATATATATATATATATATATATATATATATATATATATATATGTACATATACATATACATTTATATATAAATATATACACACACACACATATATATGTTTAAATACATATACATTTATATATAAATATATACACTCACACACACACATATATATATATTTATATATATACACATATATTTATATACATATATATATATATATATATATATATATATACAGTACATATATTTATATGTATATAAATGTATATATATGCATATATATACATATACATTTATATACATTATATATACATATATGTATATATATAAATATATGTACATATATATATATACAGTACATATATTTATATATATATATATAAATGTATATATATGCATATATACATATACATTTATATACATATATGTATATATATGTACATACATATATATATATATATATATGTATATATATATATATATATATATATATACGCACACACACATTTATTTATATACATTTATATTTATTATATATATGTAAATGTATACATAAGTCTATGTATATGTGTATATTTATGTTATATATATATATATATATATATATATACAAATATATATCAAAATTTATATATATAAATAAATGTGTGTGTGTGTATAGATATATATATATATAAATAAATGTGTGTGTGTGTGTATATATATATACACACACACACACACATTTATTTATATACATTTATATTTATTATATATATGTAAATGTATACATAAGTCTATGTATATGTATATATGTATATATATATATATATATATATACATATATATATCAAAATGTATATATATAAATACATGTGTGTGTGTATAGATATAGATATATATATATACATACATATATATATATATATCTACACACACACACACACATTTATATATATATATATATATATATATATATATATATATATATATATATATATATTTATATATATATATATATATTTATATATATATATATATATATATATATATACACACACACACACACACATTTATATATATATATATATGTGTGTGTGTGTGTGTGTGTGTGATGTCACATTATCAATGGGAAAATGCATTTTTAGACATAATGATTTGGCTGAGCGGCTAGGAGACAGAGAGTAACAAGTGGTAGAAAATTAGAAAGGACAGATTTAAAAAAAATAACTAAAAAACATCTGGTGTAGAATGTAGATAGTATGTTGTGTTCAGAAAAGCAAACGCCAAAAAACGAAATTTTATTTTAAACATGTTATGAATTTGAGAGAAAATAATCAAGTTAGAACTTTATGTGAAAATTTATGAGAAAAATAAATTAAAAGATTAAAAAATTAACTCTCTGGAATAGGCTACAGTACACAGTCATGAACCGAGTTGTATTACTGCAACCCACCACTAGAGGGTGCTGTATGATCACTGAAATAAGTTTCTAGCTCTTCAAAAAAAGGCAACTATTGAGCACACTGCAACAATGGCTTAGAACAGGTTCTCGCAATTAAAATACTTCATATTCTGATTTTCATCTACTTGACGGAACCTCCAATGCTGTCACACATCACAACCCTGTTAGTGTGCAAATTCAGGCCCCCCAGGACTCAAAAAACAGATTGCACGGTAAATAAACAAATCTCACTATGCACGTATGTATATAGCCTATGTATTTAAATGTGTGTGCGAGTGTGTGTGCGCGTGTGTGTGGATGATGGATGGGGGAATGGGGTGTTATCGGGTAAGGCATGTATCAATGTCTGCCACTTTTACACAGAGGCTGACAGGACAGTGACACACTAGAACATGGGCGGCAGTCACCCAGACGAGGCCGGCTTCATTTCCTGTTCCTGCTCCTCTGCCAAAAATATGTGACATGTTGTCTTCATTAATTCCACCTCCATTTGGAGCTGGCCCTCTCACGGCACCCCACCCCCCCCACCCCCCATGTGTACATCTCTGCCTCCATGCATCCGCACATAGGAAGACACGGCTAACTCCCAAAAGCAATGCTGAAAAGCCATCAGGCATAGGTGCTAATGAAAACCTTGTCATGTGCACACACACACACACACACACACACACACACACACACACACACGCTTCACTCACCCTCACACATTCTCCCTATATGAACTCAAATCATTAAGCCGGCCGCCAAAGAGTATTTTTCAGCGGCGCAAACCACATGAAGACGTCCCTTTAAATCACGTACTAATTAACACTTAAAAAGACACAAATTAGATATGCGTGGCTAAAAGCAATTATAATATCCGCAAGTTTTGCGAGTCATTTGGGAAATGAAAAGAATGCCTAATTGCTGGAACCAACATCATTGCAGACATGGCTTAAGTGAGGCCTGCTAGGAAATGGTCTTATCTACAAGTGTGCCAACAGTTTTCCTCAATTACACGTGCACACGTGCTGTATGTGAGCCTAGGGTGCACATCTCTTTCATGAATTCATATTTTCAAGTTCCATCCTAAAACTCATTTGTATACGCTAGCCTTTAAAGGGGAACATTATCACAATTTCAAAAAGGTTAAAACCATTAAAAATCAGTTCCCAGTGGCTTATTTTATTTTTCGAAGTTTTTTTCAAAATTTTACCCATCACGCAATATCCCTAAAAAAAGCTTCAAAGTGCCTGATTTTAACCATCGTTATATACACCCGTCCATTTTCCTGTGACGTCACACAGTGATGCCAATACAAACAAACATGGCGGATAGAACAGCAAATTATAGCGACATTAGCTCGGGATTCAGGGGCTTAAGCGATTCAACAGATTACGCATGTATTGAAACGGATGGTTGTAGTGTGGAGGCAGGTAGCGAAAACGAAATTGAAGAAACTGAAGCTATTGAGCCATATCGGTTTGAACCGTATGCAAGCGAAACCGACGAAAACGACACGACAGCCAGCGACACGGGAGGAAGCGAGGACGAATTCGGCGATCGCCTTCTAACCAACAAAACAAAACAAATGAATATAAAACCAATATTAAAATAACTAAGATTAAAACCAATTTTAAAGGGTAAAACCAATTAAAACAATAAATAGAAATCACAATTTAAAAACACAACCCACGTAGTGTTAAAAGCCAGAGAATAAAAGTGGGTCTTAAAGACGAGACTTAAAACACTCCACTGTGGGAGCAGTTCGAACATGGAGGGGGAGAGTGTTCCAGAGAGAAGGCCCTGTCTCCCCTGGTTTTAAGTCTGGTCTTGGGCACCACGAGCTGGAGATGGCTCTCGGACCTCAGAGCGCGCAGGGGTGTAAATTTGGATGAGGTCCGAGATATAGTGAGGTGCCAGTCCATGCAAAGCTTTAAAAGCAAACAGCAAGATTTTAAAATCAATTCTAAAATGAACAGGTTACCTGCTCAGTGGCCTTGTGGTTAGAGTGTCCGCCCTGAAATTGGTAGGCCGTGAGTTCAAACCCCGGCCGAGTAATACCAAAGACTATAAAAATGGGACCCATTACCTCCCTGCTTGGCACTCAGCATCAAGAGTTGGAATTGGGGGTTACATCACCAAAATTATTCGCGAGCGCGGACACCGCTGCTGCTCACTGCTCCCCTCACCTCCCAGGGGGTGGACCAAAGGGATGGGTCAAATGCAGAGAGTAATTTCACCACACCTAGTGTGTGTGTGACTATCAGTGGTACTTTACTTGAACTTTTATTAGGTGACCACAGATGATTCAAAGTCGGGACCCGGGGGGTGGACCACTCCTCATTGTATCCCATTGCATTGAGTTTTTTCTTGCCCTGATGTGAGATCTGAGCCGAGGATGTCGTTGTGGCTTGTGCAGCCCTTTGAGACACGTGTAATTGAGGGCTATATGAACAGACTTTGATTGATTTTTAATGGGGTTAGAAACGAGGCTATTGGAGACAAAGTGTCACTTGTTTAGACGGACACTACGGTCACAGGTCCAAAGACGAAAACCTTCACAGGTTTGCAACTTCATTACGAATTAAGTTGTTCTTAATGTGTTTTACACCTATAATCAGACCCCATAAGGATTTTGCAGGCTCTTTTTTTTGTGATTGGTAGGCCTAAAATGTCTGATTTTGCGGCATTTTCAAAAAGTCGTGATGTTTTAAGACTTATTTTTTTCATTATCATTACACTCCCTGGTGATTTTACGTATTTGAAAATAATATTTCAGTGTTTTTTTAATACCTTGAACCCAAAAAGCACAGGATTTTAAGAAATGTCAGAATGTTATTCTTTTAACAAATACAATTTAAATTAATTTGAATATTAAGAAGTTCCTCCCCAAAACATAAAATGGGAAGTCTTTGCTGAAATGTTCACTCTGGAATTACAAAGGGGAGATATGCTGAAGAAAAAGTGATTTGTGACAAAATATAAACAAATAGACTGAGAAAAGTATAGACCAACATGGCACATTCAAATGTGTAAAAGTGTATTACTGCTGGAAAAAGACTACCGGTACACATGATATCTCAGCCTTCACATGAAAGTTAAAAATAATTTATTCTGACAAAGAGTCGACAATACAAATAATCTTACAGGACATTACTATAAAAAATATACTTTGTATACTGCTGTACAGTGACTATTCTAAAGTATATCCAAACTTCATTTATAGTATGTTCATTTTAAAAGATGTATTTGCAAGTTTCAAAGAGCACCTTTAAGTATAATGATGATCATGACAATTAAACAGAATTGTTCTTTTGCCCCCATTACAACATTGTATCAGTATTTTATATATATATATATATATACATATACAGTATATATATATATATATATATATATATATATATATATATATATATATATATATATATATATATATATATATGTATACATATATATATATATATATATATATATATATATATATATATACATATATGTATATATATATATATATATACATATATATATATATATATATATATATATATATATATATATATATATATATATATATATATATATATATATATATACAGTATATATATATATATATATATATATATATGTATATATATATATATATATATATATATATACATATATGTATATATATATATATATATATATATATATATGTATACATATATATATATATATATATATATATATATACATATACAGTATATATATATATATATATATATATATATATATGTATATATATATATATATATACATATATGTATATATATATATATATATATATATATATATGTATACATATATATATATATATATATATATATATACATATACAGTATATATATATATATATATATATATATATATATATATATATATATATATATATATGTATACATATATATATATATATATATATATATATATATATATATGCATATATGTATATATATATATATATATACATATATATATATATATATATATATATATATACAGTATATATATATATATATATATATATATATATATATATATATATATATATATATATATATGTATATATATATATATATATATATATATATATATATATATATATATATATATATATATATATATATATATATATATATATATATATACAAACCACGTATCCATATGAGTTGGGGAATTGTGTTAGATGTAAATATAAACGGAATACAATGATTTGCAAATCATTTTCAACCCATATTCAGTTGAATATGCTACAAAGACAACACATTTGATGTTCAAACTGATAACATTTTTTTTTTTTTTGCAAATAATCATTAACTTTAGAATTTGATGCCAGCAACATGTGCCAAAGTATTTGGGGAAGGGCATGTTCACCACTGTGTTCCATCACCTTTTCTTTTAACAACACGCAATACATGCACTAAAATAATGTTATCAAAATAAATTGTTAAAAACATTTGTAAAATAACAATTTTAACATTATTAAACATACATTTTTAAAAACAGGATTCAAACCTGTATAGGTAGGGAGAGTCCTGGCAAGTATGCATTCATTTTAGTTTGTCCAAGGTGTGTTGTCGTAGCCAGAAATTAGTCTTTGCCATTATGTTTAATGTGTCAGTTTTGGATTTTGTTGAGCCCTACAAAGTGTTTATGCTGTAAGCAATGTCGTTATTTTTGCACCAGCTGTTTGAATGTAACGTGCATCTTAGTTGTGGTTTTGATCATTTGGATGTGTTGAAATCACCATGTAAAATCACTAATGTTAATCAGTAGCATGTATATAGCATATCTAATGTAAATTAAAATCATTTTCAAAAGTGGAGCCTTACGTTTAAAAACTTTCTGTCAATAATACTTGCTTTGTTGGCATGGGAAATTGCAACATTACAAAGAGGCAGTCTGTTAACACGCCTGTTTGCCTGCCAAGTGCTTGAGATAGTGCCAAGTGTGCAACGAATGTAACGTCTCGTGCAGTAAAGGTATCGGAACACAGTGGTTCTCAAATGGGGGTACGCGTACCCCTGGGGGTACTTGAAGGTATGCCAAGGGGTACGTGAGATTTTTTTTTAAAATGTCTGTCAAAAAGAATTGTGAAAGAAATGCAACAATGCAATATTCAGTGTTGACAGATAGATTTTTTGTGGACATGTTCCATAAATATTGATGTTAAAGATTTCTTTTTTTGTGAAGAAATGTTTAGAGTTAAGTTCATGAATCCAGATGGATCTCTATTACAATCCCCAAAAAGGGCACTTTAAGTTGATGATTACTTCTATGTGTGGAAATCTCTATTTATAATTGAATCACTTGTTTATTTTTCAACAAGTTTTTAGTTATTTTGATTTTTTTTTTTCAAATAATTCAAGAAAGACCACTACAAATGAGCAATATTTTGCACTGTTATACAATTTAATAAATCAGAAACTGATGACATAGTGCTGTATTTTACTTATTTATCTCTTTTTTTTCAACCAAAAATGCTTTGCTCTGATTAGGGGATACTTGAATCAAAAAAATGTTCACAGGGGGTACATCACTGAAAAAAGGTTGAGAACCACTACGGTAGGTAACTGCTGGTTAAGAGATGATACACTTTATGGATAAAGAACATATTGAAAATGAGCTCTGCATATACAGTAACTCACAAAGTGAAAACCGGTACACATCTAAACCAATTTATTTCAATATCTTTTAAAGGGAGAATGCAAGACATGAACATTGGATATACTTTAGAGTAGTCAGTGTACAGCTAGTGCAGATACTAGTAATGTCTATTGAGAGCATTTCCATTAAGTCGTCTTCAGTAGGGCTGGTCGATATATAGAATATACTCGATATATCGTGGGTTTGTCTCTGTGCGATGTAGAAAAGGACTAGTTTGTGAGTACCGTATTTTTCAGACTATAAGTCGCAGTATTTTTCATAGTTTGGCCGGGGGTGCGACTTAGACTCAGGAGCAACTTATGTGTGAAATTATTAACACATTACCGTAAAATATCGAATAATATTATTTAGCTCATTCACGTAAGAGACTAGACGTATAAGATTTCATGGGATTTAGCGATTAGGAGTGACAGATTGTTTGGTAAACGTATAGCATGTTCTATATGTTATAGTTATTTGAATGACTCTTACCATAATATGTTACGTTAACATACCAGGCACGTTCTCAGTTGGTTATTTATGCCTCATATAACGTACACTTATTCAGCCTGTTGTTCACTATTCTTTATTTATTTTAAATTGCCTTTCAAATGTCTATTCTTGGTGTTGGGTTTTATCAGATAAACGTCCCCAAAAAATGTGACTTATACTCCAGTGCGACTTATATATGTTTTTTTTCCTTCTTTATTATGCATTTTCGGGTGGTGCGACTTGTACTCCGGAGCGACTTATACTCCGAAAAATACGGTATTCGAGTATACGAGCTGTGCGAGTGGTAATACGAGAGATAGAAGGAGCCAATCTGGTAACAAATGGAGGAATAATTATTTCCCAAGAAAAACAGCAAGTAGTCCATCGTCTGGCTGTGGTTTGGCTTCAAGCCGTAATATGTAAAGTACGCGGTAAAAGCGTTGCTACAAAAAGTAGCAAAACTACTAATTTGTAGCTTCATTTGAAAAGTCACCCGCTAGGCAATAAGGAGTGCTTGAAACTCCGCATGTCAACATCTCCGGCCGGTGCCACACCCAACAAAATGCCGAAGTAACCAGCACTGACCCAATTGAGCCTGGCATCTTCCATTTCCACATCAACACTGTATGAAAAAAATAGTCAACAACATAAGGAGATAACGTCCGCAGAAACCTACCACATAGCGAAGGATATACACTATTTGATTTCCTATTATGCAGCTCATTTTTATTTGACAGTTATTGAAATATATTGTGTGACATCATGCACAAAAGTGCACTTTATTTGTAAAATATTGTAGTGGCGTTCTGTACAAAAAGTGCACTTTAATTTAGTGTTGTTTTGATAAGTCATCTAAGTGACATCATGCACAAAAGTGCACTCATAGCTTGTTTTAAAATGTCTCTGACAATCTTGCACTTTCTGTTTTGAAATGACATGAATGTTTGTGCCACTGCTTAGTAACGGTTTAATAAATACGGTTTTGGTAAATTGACTTAGTTTTGGTTTCCTTCTCTGCATGAAAGTTTAAAATTTGCATATATTAATGCAGTATGAACAAGAATGTTTTAATGTAGACACATAGAATCATCATACTGCTGTGATTATATGCATCAAGTGTTTATTAAAGGCTAAGGCAAAATATTGAGATTAGGGATGTCCGATAATGGCTTTTTGCCGATATCCGATATTCCGATATTGTCCAACTCTTTAATTACCGATACCGATATCAACCGATATATACAGTCGTGGAATTAACACATTATTATGCCTAATTTGGACAACCAGGTATGGTAAAGAAAAGGTACTTTTAAAAATAATAATAAAATAAAGTAAGATGAATAAATTAAAAACATTTTCTTGAATAAAAAAGAAAGTAAAACAATATAAAAACAGTTACATAGAAACTAGTAAGTAATGAAAATTAGTAAAATTAACTGTTAAAGTATAGTACTATTAGTGGACCAGCAGCACGCACAATCATGTGTGCTTACGGACTGTATCCCTTGCAGACTGTATTGATATATATTGATATATAATGTAGGAACCAGAATATTAATAACAGAAAGAAACAACCCTTTTGTGTGAATGAGTGTGAATGAGTGTAAATGGGGGAGGGAGGTTTTTTGGGTTGGTGCACTAATTGTAAGTGTATCTTGTGTTTTATATGTTGTATTAAAAAAAAAAAACAACAAAAAAACTCGATACCGATAATAAAAAAAACGATACCGATAATTTCCGAAATTACATTTTAACGCATTTATCGGCCGATAAAATCGGCAGGCGGATATTATCGGACATCTCTAATTGAGATATATATCATGTATCGTGACATGGCCTAAAAATATCGAGTTATTAATAAAAGGCCATATCGCCCAGCCCTAGTCTTCAGCATGTATCATTTTTACTGTGAAATACAGTTTTTTCCTTGTGTGAGTGCTTTAGTCATTTGCTTACAGGTGTATCTTCTTTTTTATTTATTTTGCAAATGTTTGTGTGCCATATTAGTGAAAATCTATCATAATTAGACTCTTAAACGCGTCATAATTAAATTATCCCCTCAACTCCCCCCAAAATGGATTAACTCGCTGGAATAAAAAAAGACAATATAACATACATCCATAAACGTGGACGCATGTGAAAAAGTGCAATATATTTATCAGTAATCTAATTAGTTATTTATATATATTTATTTATTTTATATATATATTATGTATATCATTTATATATATTTATTTATTTATATATGCACCTTATTGTTTTTTTATCCTGCACTACCATGAGCTTATGTAACGAAATGTCATTCTTATCTGTGCTGCAAAGTTCAAATTTGAATGACAATAAAAAGGAAGTCTAAGTCTAAGTCTAAATATTTATAATATAATGATTACAAAGAGGGAAAATGACAACCACTTATTGCAACTTTCACTTTCTCCTGCAATTAAACACTGCACCTTCCATCGCACTTCATGGTAAAATGAAACCAAGCATCTAAAAAAAAAAGCCCGCAAAATCCTGGGGGGACTGATAAATTGCTGTCAATGTTCAAAACTAACACTTAAAGGCCTACTGAAACCCACTACTACCGACCACGCAGTCTGATATCTGATAGTTTATATATCAATGATGAAATCTTAACATTGCAAGCAACACATTCCAATATGGCCGGGTTAGCTTAATAAAGTGCAATTTTAAATTTTGCACGAAATATCCTGCTTAAAACGTCTCAGTTTAATGACGTCAGCGTGTGACGTCACGGAATGTAGAGGACATTTTGGGACAGCATGGTGACCAGCTATTAAGTCGTCATTTTCATCGCAAAATTCCACAGTATTCTGGACATCTGTGTTGGTGAATCTTTTGCAATTTGTTCAATGAACAATGGAGACAGCAAAGAAGAAAGCTGTAGGTGGGAAGCGGTGTATTGCGGCCGGCATGCAGCAACACAAACACAGCCGGTGTTTCATTGTTTACATTCCCGAATTATGACAGTCAAGGTTTACCATTGGCCTTTGGAGAACTGGGACAACAGAGACTCTTACCAGGAGGACTTTGAGTTGGATACGCAGACGCGGTACCGTGAGTACGCTTCCAAACATTTGATCGCTTGCCCGTACGTGCGTGCCGCTATGTGCATGTCACGTACGTAACTTTGGGGACTTTTGGGAAATATATGTGCTGTATGACTTTTGGGGAGGTGAACGGTACTTTGGGCTGTGGGATTGAGTGTGTTGTGCAGGTGTTTGAGTTGTATTGGCGGGTTATATGGACGGGAGGGGGGAGGTGTTTGTTATGCGGTATTAATTTGTAGCATATTAAATATAAGCCTGGTTGTGTTGTGGCTAATGGAGTATATATGTGTCTTGTGTTTATTTACTGTTTTAGTCATTCCCAGCTGAATATCAGGTCCCACCCGCCTCTCACAGCATCTTCCCTATCTGAATCGCTCCCGCTGCCCTCTAGTCCTTCACTCTCACTTTCCCCATCCACAAATCTTTCATCCTCGCTCAAATTAATGGGGAAATCGTCGCTTTCTCGGTCCGAATCGCTCTCGCTGCTGGTGGCCATGATTGTAAACAATGTGCAGATGTGAGGAGCTCCACAACCTGTGACGTCACGCACATATCGTCTGCTACTTCCGGTACAAGCAAGGCTTTTTTATCAGCGACCAAAAGTTGCGAACTTTATCGTCGATGTTTTTTACTAAATCCTTTCAGCAAAAATATGGCAATATCGCAAAATGATCAAGTATGACACATAGAATGGACCTGCTATCCCCGTTTAAATAAGAACATCGCATTTCAGTAGGCCTTTAAGTTTTATGCAAATAAAGCAGAGTTGTAGGTTTGTTCGAATCCTGTGGTCTGAGGGGTTAAGGATACAACAACACACTTAAAAATCACCATAAAATCACAAGTTGATGCAATATTACTAGAACAAGTAGGCTTCCAAAGCATCACAGCATTTGCCGCAACTTTGTGAAAAAGCTGCCAGGCGAAAAGCAGACATTTTAGGCGGCAACAATCACAAAAACGCCTGTGAAATAGTGAAAGTACTGAGTAAAGGGAAAGAACCACCATGTAGCAGAAAACCGCGGTAGAGGTGAGGACATGGGTCAAGCAAAATTCAGTTATATCTTGACATACTTGCCAACCCTCCCGGATTTTCCGGGAGACTCCCGAAATTCAGCGCCTCTCCCGAAAACCTCCCGGGACAAATTTTCTCCCGAAAATCTCCCAAAATTCAGGCGGAGCTGGAGGCCACGCCCCCTCCAGCTCCATGCGGACCATAAGTCCTCCCAGCGCGGTAACAACACACAACAACAGCAGTCACGTTTTCGTCTACCATAAAGCAGTTCGTCTGTCGTAAACAGCAATGTCGTGACACTCTTAAACAGGACAATACTGCCATCTGCTGTACATGCATATGTGACAATAACATCTACGGCTTTTAGAGAGTGCAGTGCACAACTGCGCACACAACAAGGAGACGAAGCAGAATGCAATATCAGAGAGGGTGTTCAGCATGGTTAGAAAAATAGAGACAGAGAATAGAACAAGGATGGACAATTCAACCCTTAACTTAACAATGAGTAGATGAGTGTTATGTGTGTGTATATGTGTAAATAAATGAACACTGAAATTCAAGTATTTCTCTCTCTATATATATATATATATATATATATATATATATATATATATATATATATATATATATATATATATATATATATATATATATATATATATAATAAAATAAATATATATATAGCTAGAATTCACTGAAAGTCAAGTATTTCTTATATATACTTGATGAATTCTAGCTGTAAATATACTCCTCCCCTCTTAACCACGTCCCCAACCACGCCCCCCTCACCTCCCGGAATTGGAGGTCTGGCAAGTACATCTGTAAAATGTTGCAGAATTAGATTTTTCTGTCACAGTTTACAGGGTTTTATTTTATTTTTATGTCAATAATTAATGGATCTTATTGAATAATCTGAAGGAGGGGTGTATCGACTGTTGAAGGTGCTAATCCAAATCAGAATGGTTAGGCCTTGGCTCATTCTTGTTATCGAAGGAAATCACCCATTGTCTTTGGCATGTTTGAAAAGTCTTCCTCGTGATATTCTCTCCTTTTTTCTCCTGCAGATATCCCCCCCGGTATAATAACATAAGGAAAGAGAAGTAAAATAACACAATGGTGAGGGATGCTTCCACTTGGAAACTAATTATCAAGCTAAGCTGCGACTTCATCCTCATCAGCCGGGCCCCACCATTAATCTTGTGCTGTCGTCCACTTCACTAAATCCAGCGTGTTACACTATCTTGCATTTACTTCATCAGCTCCAGCACGGCTGTAATTAATGATTTCTCATGCCCTTCCCTTCCCCAGCTCAGCTCGCCATGTGTCCGCCTGCTAATCACACTCACTAAAAAAAGGAAGGAAGGTGGTGAGGGAGCGACAAGTTGTGGAGGGGGAGACCGGAGCAGCCAGGTCGTATCTAGGTTGGGCTCACACACACACACGCACACACACACCTACACACACACACCATTAATACCTGCTTTGACAGTGAGCTTCAATCAGGTGACCGTATGACAGCATGGCGACTCTGTGTGATTTGGATAGTTTGTGACAGAAAACAGAGGCAGAGTGCAGAACAGACACCGGGTTTGATGAGGGAGTGTTTTCTCTGTAACACATCTCAAACCCAACAGCACCTGTTCTTTTACAGTGGTCTGTCACTTCCTGGCAGTTCTGATACCACGGTGCTGTGCTAATGAGAGAGAAGGGGGGCCGTTGTCCCTCCATTAAAAACACACACAAATGCCGAACAACACACACACACACAAGCCGGGTCTTAAAGGGGAACATTATCACAATTTCAGAAGGGTTAAAACCATAAAAAATCAGTTCCCAGTGGCTTATTTTATTTTTCGAAGTTTTTTTCAAAATTTTACCCATCACGCAATATCCCTAAAAAAAGCTTCAAAGTGCCTGATTTTAACCATCGTTATATACACCCGTCCATTTTCCTGTGACGTCACACAGTGATGCCAATACAAACAAACATGGCGGATAGAACAGCAAATTATAGCGACATTAGCTCGGATTCAGACTCGGATTTCAGTGGCTTAAGCGATTCAACAGATTACAAATGTATTGAAACGGATGGTTGTAGTGTGGAGGCAGGTAGCGAAAACGAAATTGAAGAAGAAACTGAAGCTATTGAGCCATATCGGTTTGAACCGTATGCAAGCGAAACCGACGAAAACGACACGACAGCCAGCGACACGGGAGAAAGCGAGGACGAATTCGGCGATCGCCTTCTAACCAACGATTGGTATGTGTTTGTTTGGCATTAAAGGAAACTAACAACTATGAACTAGATTTACAGCATATGAAATACAATTGGCAACAACATGCACTTTGAGAGTGCAGACAGCCCATTTCAGGCGCGCTAAGAACATATATTTTTCCACGATTTCAGCACTCAGGTTAACCATACCTAAATAGACACAAAATACTGCATTACACAAGACTACCCGAATGTACTCGAATGATTGGACAAAAATAAATGTTTTTAAGCTAAATTATTGGTAAACACAGTTTATGTATAATAATTTACGTAAAACTGCGAGTAATGAATACAGTTTTCAGCAATTAATATATTCTGTAGACATACCCTCATCCGCTCTCTTTTCCTGAAAGCTGATCTGTCCAATTTTGGAGTTGATGTCAGCATCTGCTTTGAGTGTCGCAGGATATCCACACATTCTTGCCCGATCTGTCGTAGCATAGCTTTCGTCGGTAAAGTGTGCGGAACAAATGACTGACCATTTCGTCGGCTTTCCCCACAGCCTCGTATTTTGAACAAATTTCGTCAGATTTCTTGCCACTTTCGCATCTTTGGGCCACTGGTGCAACGTGAATCTGTCCCTGTTCCAGTGACGTGCGGTCACTAGAGGCATGTGAGGCGGGGCCTCACCTGCCATCATGGACAGAAAAAAAATGTAAAAAGAAAAAAAATTAATTAAATTGTTATATGTATCCAGTGATTATACTATAAAGTTATTTTCCATTTAACTTCACCAGTTTTATATTATTTTTATTCAAAATCGCTGAATTTTCACATTTGCCGTTCAAATACTGAGAAGAGACGGTGCGGTGATCAGCAGCCAGTTGAGGCACGTCACTCAGTTGTGCCTCAACATGGATTGCGGACTCGGCAAACTGCTGGCCTGCTGTGCAGTGAGACCGTATTGCTATATGAACTATATTATAAATTTCCATAGTTTAGTTAGCTGAGGTATATAATGTACAGTGTATTTTGTCAACAACTGTATGTGTGTAGCGTATTTCTTGTGCTGAGCGATCATAAAACTGCTGCGAAGACGCACTGGCTGAGTGCACCCCCCAACGGGAGCGCCACACCAACCAAAGCCCACACCCCAACCCTCCACGTGCAAGACCGAATCCACCCAAAAAAAGTCACTTAACAAGAAGCCAAAAAGTGCAAAAACAACATTGCTCGCGCCGGAGGAGTCGTGAACGACTGCAGGGACACAACATTAGGTACACCTGCAGACTGCAGCACGGATTTCATATTTCATTCATTCACAACTCCTCCAACACGAACACCACTGTTCCCGCACTTATAAGTAAAGGTAAGACCATAATAACATTTTTTTTATTAAATGTGCTTTTTTGTGTGCTACAGTTTGTATGTGTAAAGTTAAAGTTAAGTTAAAGTACCAATGATTGTCTCACACACACACTAGGTGTGGTGAAATTTGTCATCTGCATTTGACCCATCCCCTTGATCACCCCCTGGGAGATGAGGGGAGCAGTGGGCAGCAGCGGCGCCGCACCCAGGAATAATTGTTGGTGATTCAACCCCCAATTCCAACCCTTGATGCTGAGTGCCAAACAGGGAAGAATGCTGGGATGAGCTTTTAAACATAACCCGTTAACTGCTGCCAATCAAATGGTGAATAAGATACTCTTTAGGGTTCATATGTTTGTAAATCTGACTGTGATGAAGTCAGTGCCTCACCAGCCATGAACCTCACCGCACGTCACTGCCCTGTTCGTGTTGTTACACCCTCCGACAACACACCGACGAAAGTGAGACAATGGCGGATTGCTTCCCGATGTGACGTCACAACGTGACGTCATCGCGCCGAGAGCGAATAATAGAAAGGCGTTTAATTCGCCAAAATTCACCCATTTAGAGTTCGGAAATCGGTTAAAAAAATATATGGTCTTTTTTCTGCAACATCAAGGTATATATTGACGCTTACATAGGTCTGGTGATAATGTTCCCCTTTAACCATTCCTGCAGGCTAGTGTTTCATCCGAAATGGGGAGGAAATTGAGCGTGTTCGCCTGCTCGTGCGTTCGGATTCGTGAATTTTAAAAGATCAAAACCTCTAGAACTCTACGGCGTTCCTAGAGATGCTTGATTGAACTGTTTGGGGTAAGAATTGGGGAATAGAAGTCAAGGGGCTTTGGAACAGTAGACAAAGCTTTTAAGAGGGAATGGCTGCCTCGCCGGCCATGCTTTTATTCAATTGGGGCTTAGTGGAGCCAACAGGGTCTCGCTGTCTCAGACACTTAATTACAAGCCCAAGATTGTTTGCTTTGCATTCTAGGCCAGCGGCGGCAGCTGCAGTCGAGCGTTGCAGCCTCTACTCACTTCCTCCTCGATCTGTGCCAGGGATTTGATCGTAATGCCCATTAAATTGACTCGCTGCATCTGAAATCAAAAGCATGGAGAGGAGGGAGAAGGGAAGAAAAAAAAACACACACAAGAAACATGGCGGTTAGGCTCATGGCTAAGTAAGCATGCTTAAAATCTTTAATCCTCTCCCTCTGTGTCAATACAAACCGGCTATGGTGACAACCGCCGCCAGCCAGCCAAATGGACTGCATTGAGCCAGCTTTGCCTGAGTGCACGCATTCATCACTCAGGGTGGAGGCAAGGACAGCAGTGGATAGGATAGCAAAGGAAGGAATAATAGATGGAAGAAAAAGGCAAAGAAAGACGGGTGGAAGAGAAGAACGGAAAGCTGAGAGGACAAACAGAAAGGCAGCGATGGAAGGTAAAGGAGAGGAAAGACAGGGAATGTGGTGGACAGGAGAGGAGAAGGATGTCTAGGAAAATAGGAGAGATAGGTTAGGAAAGGTGAAAAAAACAAAGTTGTTGGTCAAGGAGAAGCACTAAAATATAATGCAGCTTCAAGGAGAAGTAATAGTACATTATTGACCAGGGCCTTAACCAGCTATGAGGTTCCAGAAGTACAGACCTCGGTATATGTGTCCCATCTTAAGCAGTGTACACACATCATAGTTATCAGGCAAGTTTTGGAGCCTGAGATTTGTAAAGATTGATTTGAACCCTCTCCGATCTGTTCAGATAAACATTCAGAGCTGATAATCGAACATTTGTATTATTTACGATTAAAAATCCTGTATGAGGTCAGCTCAGAGGATGCATAAGAGGGCACAAGTAAGAACGTAGTTCTAGGATTTTATTTACAAACCCCGTTTCCACATGAGTTGGGAAATTGTGTTAAATGTAAATATAAACGGAATACAATGATTTTCAAATCATTTTCAACCCATATTCAGTTGAATATGCTACAAAGACAACATATTTGATGTTCAAACTGATAAACATTTTTTTTGTGTGCAAATAATCATTAACTTTAGAATTTGATGCCAGCAACACGTGACAAAGAAGTTGGGAAAGGTGGCAATAAATACTGATAAAGTTGAGGAATGCTCATCAAGTACTTATTTGGAACATCCCACAGGTGAACAGACAAATTGGGAACAGGTGGGTGCCATGATTGGGTATAAAAGTAGATTCCATGAAATGCTCAGTCATTCACAAACAAGGATGCGGCGAGGGTCACCACTTTGTCAACAAATGCGTTAGTAAATTGTTGAACAGTTTAAGAAAAACCTTTCTCAACCAGCTATTGCAAGGCATTTAGGGATTTCACCATCTACGGTCCGTAATATCATCAAAGGGTTCAGAGAATCTGGAGAAATCACTGCACATAAGCAGCTAAGCCTGTGACCTTCGATCCCTCAGGCTGTACTGCATCAACAAGCGACATCAGTGTATAAAGGATATCACCACATGGGCTCAGGAACACTTCAGAAACCCACTGTCAGTAACTACAGTTGGTCGCTACATCTATAAGTGCAAGTTAAAACTCTCCTATGCAAGGCGAAAACCGTTTATCAACAACACCCAGAAACGCTGTCGGCTTCGCTGGGCCTGAGCTCATCTAAGATGGACTAATACAAAGTGGAAAAGTGTTCTGTGGTTTGACGAGTCCACATTTCAAATTGTTTTTGGAAACTGTGGACGTTGTGTCCTCCGGACCAAAGAGGAAAAGAACCATCCGGATTGTTATAGGAGCAAAGTTGAAAAGCCATCATGTGTGATAGTATGGGGGTGTATTAGTGCCCAAGACATGGGTAACTTACACATCTGTGAAGGCGCCATTAATGCTGAAAGGTACATACAGGTTTTGGAGCAACATATGTTGCCATCCAAGCAACGTTACCATGGACGCCCCTGCTTATTTCAGCAAGACAATTCCAATCCACGTGTTACATCAACATGGCTTCATAGTAAAAGAGTGCAGGTACTAGACTGACCTGCCTGTAGTCCAGACCTGTCTCCCATTGAAAATGTGTGGCGCTTTATGAAGCCTAAAATACCACAACGGAGACCCCCGGACTGTTGAACAACTTAAGCTGTACATCAAGCAAGAATGGAAAAGAATTCCACCTGAGAAGCTTAAAAAATGTGTCTCCTCAGTTCCCAAACGTTTACTGAGTGTTGTTAAAAGGAAAGGCCATGTAACACAGTGGTGAACATGCCCTTTCCCAACTACTTTGGCATGTGTTGCAGCCATGATATTCTAAGTTAATTAATATTTGCAAAAAAAAAATAAAGTTAATGTCAACCAGTCCAAGGTATAGTCTCTAGCTCCTTGAGATCTTGAACGGAAGATGTGGTAGAAAATGGACGATGGATAAAAAAAATACCCAGAATACAGTGCGTTTTCTGTTGGAAAGATAATGTCGAAAGGAAAAAAACATATTTTTGATCTTGGGTGAAATGACACCCTACAGCTCTGGCTATGATTTTGATGAAGGTAATATACGGAACATGCAATCTTTAAATAATGTTGTCTGTATATTTTACCTCTTTTGTTGTATCGTAGAACTTTTGATTGATTCCAAAGGGCACGTCATCCATGGCTGCAAGAAGGAAGAAAACAATCAGTTTCAAATGTGACTTTTATACCCCCCAAAAATGTCTCCTTTTCTAATTCTCAGAGTTTGAAGGAAACCATATATGGCATAATGAAGCAACAAAGCTATCAACATCTCAGCGATCTCCGACACCTCCCCTCCTTCCATCTATGGAGACAAGATGAAAGGCTTTTTTTTTTTTATTCTTTGCTTCTCTCCTCCAAGCCAGCCCTTCCCAGCCCTCTTCCACTTTAATTATTCTTGATTATTCTTGATTTCATCTTGTCGGCGAGATGTTCACCTCACAAACAAAGCCACACTTACACCCGGCACAGGAAAATGGAAAGAAGAAAGGCAAAAACTCTCAGATATCAAATTTGCATGAAAATAAGCCAGAGTGTTCAGCCCACAAAAAAAAGGGGATTGAAATGAGGACTTGCCAAGAGCGTGGTGGTATAATTAGCATTTGACCAAACAAACGAGCTTCAACAGAGCTATAATTAAGCAGGCCTGTAATTAAGTGTATGCCCTTTATCATAATGATCGTGGTTAAAATGGTGTGATGGCTGGCAGTTGATTATTAATGGTGTAACCCGGGACTGCCTGCATCCTGCACTGGAATCAAAGTGTCACCACTGTCAGGCTAGAGAGCATCTCTTTGTTTATAAAATACATTAAGGCAGAAATTAACACAAGGTGACAAGAGGTACAAAGCCTCTAGATTTGAGGCTGAAGGGAAAACTGCAGCTGCTTGACCTCATAAAAAAACCCAGAAAACTTTAAACAATCTGAAGTCACGACACTTGCCACAATGTGGTTTGCGATCTTTGAAGTCCAAGAAAATCGTACGAAGCGTGACTGAAGGTATTCTTTTGTTAAAGCAAGCACAATGTAGAGTGTATAACTTTGAAAAATGGTATAGTGGTACAAATTCTCCTGTCAGGGGAAACAAAATAATGGCCTGATCTACTAAAGGTGTGCATGTAGTAAAACACATGCAAACCTGATAGTGCATGCAAAGCTGATCCACTAAGCTTGAGTGCAGAGGATTGCATCTCTCAAGTGAGAAAAATAGGAAACGCAATCCATTTATTTGGTCTTCCTTCATGTATATGCAGAACATGTGATAAATATTGGAACGCCACATTACATGTGGAAAATATTTGAATGTCACAATACTGGGAGTAGGAGATGCAAATATACCGCATTTTTCGGAGTATAAGTCGCACCGGAGTATAAGTCGCACCTGCCGAAAATGCATTATAAAGAAGGAAAAAAAAACATATCTAAGTCGCATTTTTGGGGGAAATTGATTTGATAAAACCCAACACCAAGAATAGACATTTGAAAGGCAATTTAAAATAAATAAATAATAGTAAACAACAGGCTGAATAAGTGTACGTTATATGACGCATAAATAACCAACTGAGAACGTGCCTGGTATGTTAACGTAACATATTATGGTAAGAGTCATTCAAATAAGTATAACATGCTATACGTTTACCAAACAATCTGTCACTCCTAATTGCTAAATCCCATGAAATCTTATACGTCTAGTCTCTTACGTGAATGAGCTAAATAATATTATTTGATATTTTACGCTAATGTGTTAATAATTTCAAACATAAGTCGCTCCTGAGTATAAGTCGCACCCCCGACCAAACTATGAAAAAAAACTGCGACTTATAGTCCAAAAAATACGGTAAACATGTTGCGCACGCAATGTGATTTATCAAGGCTCAAACTGTTCTGCAGCCGCTTGTTTGAAATGTGCGCGCAACATGGCACAGTTACGCACAAATGGTTTTGAGAAAGGAGGCGATTGCGCTGCAAAGACTGGCAATGCACAGAGAATCTGCCATCCTACGTGTGTATGTCAACATATTTGGACGTCACGAATAGAAAATAATAGACATATCAGCAATATTGTTTTATAATTCTATATATTTTTGATTGATTGATTGAGACTTTTATTAGTAGGTTGCACAGTGAAGTACATATTCCGTACAATTGACCACTAAATGGTAACACCCGATTACGTTTTTCAACTTGTTTAAATTTAAAAATTGATTCATGATACAGATATATACTATCATAAATACTATCATCATAATACAGTCATCACACAAGATAATCATCAGGGTGTATACATTGAATTATTGACATTATTTACAATTTGGGGTGTGGAGGGGGGGGGGGGGGGGTTTGGTTGTTATCATCAGTCATCAACAATTGAGAACAGAGAAATGGATATTGAAACAGTGTAGGTCTGACTTGGTAGAATATGTACAGCAAGTAGTGGACATAGAAAGAGAGAGAGAGAGAGAGAGAGAGAGAGAGAGAGAGAGAGAGAGAGAGATCAGAAGGCATACGAAAAATATCTGCATTTGATTGTTTACATTTGATTATTAACAACAATCCGGGGAGGGTGTTAGTTTAGGGTTGAAGTTGCCTGGAGGTGTACTTTTATTGCGGTTTTGAAGGAGGATAGAGATGCCCTTTCCTTTATACCTGTTGGGAGTGCATTCCACATTGATGTGGCATAGAAAGAGAATGAGTTAAGACCTTTGTTAGATCGGAATCTGGGTTTAACATGGTTTGTGGAGCTCCCCCTGGTGTTGTGGTTATGGCGGTCATTTACGTTAAGGAAGTAGTTTGACAAGTACTTCGGTATCAGGGAGGCGTAGCCGATTTTATAGACTAGGCTCAGTGCAAGTTGTTTAACTCTGTCCTCCACCCTGAGCCAGCCCACTTTGGAGAAGTGGGTAGGAGTGAGGTGGGATCTGGGGTGGAGGTCTAGAAGTAATCTGACTAGCTACTGGATATCTTAAGGGACTGACTAAAAGTTGCCTCTTTGGCGCAACTTTGGCGTGCTAAGAATAGGTTATTCTGTCCAAATCACACTTCTACAGTATATTGCCCAGAGAAGGTGACACCATTTTATAGTTTGCACACATTGTTTAGCGCATGATATTTTGATCTTGGTATCAGATTTTTAAGTAGATTGCAATTGTGCTAACAAGTGAAAACAGACCCATGCAGGACCTACATTATTACGTTATTGGTGGCGGTAATAACTGCAAGGATTAAAGGTATGCTGTTTCCGAACAGCCAAAGATGCATTCAAGCCATTGCTTTGACACCCACTTATCTCAGATGTGTGGTTTAAGTTCATAAACAAGTTTAAAAATACAAACCCCGTTTCCATATGAGTTGGGAAATTGTGTTAGATGTAAATATAAACGGAATACAATGATTTGCAAATCCTTTTCAACCCATATTCAATTGAATATGCTACAAAGACAACATATTTGATGTTCAAACTCATAAACTTTATATTTTTTGTGCAAATAATAATTAACTTAAAATTTCATGGCTGCAACACGTGCCAAAGTAGTTGGGAAAGGGCATGTTCACCACTGTGTTACATCACCTTTTCTTTTAACAACACTCAGTAAACGTTTGGGAACTGAGGAGACACATATTTTAAGCTTCTCAGGTGGAATTCTTTCCCATTCTTGCTTGATGTACATCCTAAGTTGTTCAACAGTCCGGGGGTCTCAGTTGTGGTATTCTAGGCTTCATAATGCGCCACACATTTTCAATGGGAGACAGGTCTGTACTACAGGCAGGCCAGTCTAGTACCCGCACTCTTTTACTATGAAGCCACGTTGATGTAACACGTGGCTTGGCATTGTCTTACTGAAATAAGCAGGGGCGTCCATGGTAACGTTGCTTGGATGGCAACATATGTTGCTCCAAAACCTGTATGTACCTTTCAGCATTAATGGCGCCTTCACAGATGTGTAAGATACCCATGTCTTGGGCACTAATACACCCCCATACCATCACAGCTTTGCGCCTATAACAATCCGGATGGTTCTTTTCCTCTTTGGTCCGGAGGACACGACGTCCACAATTTCCAAAAACAATTTGAAATGTGGACTCGTCAGACCACAGAACACTTTTCCACTTTGTATCAGTCCATCTTAGATGAGCTCAGGCCCAGCAAAGCCGACGGCGTTTCTGGGTGTTGTTGATAAACGGTTTTCGCCTTGCATAGGACAGTTTTAACTTGCACTTACAGATGTAGCGTCCAACTGTAGTTACTGACAGTGGGTTTCTGAAGTGTTCCTGAGCCCATGTGGTGATATCCTTTACACACTGATGTCGCTTGTTGATGCAGTACAGCCTGAGGGATCGAAGGTCACAGGCTTAGCTGCTTACGTGCAGTGATTTCTCCAGAATCTCTGAACCTTTTGATGATATTACGGACCGTAGATGGTGAAATCCCTAAATTCCTTGCAATAGCTAGTTGAGAAAGTTTTTTTCTTAAACTGTTCAACAATTTGCTCACGCATTTGTCGACAAAGTGGTGACCCTCGCCCCATCCTTGTTTGTGAATGACTGAGCATTTCATGGAATCTACTTTTATACCCAATCATGGCACCCACCTGTTCCCAATTTGCCTGTTCACCTGTGGGATGTTCCAAATAAGTGTTTGATGAGCATTCCTCATATTTATCAGTATTTATTGCCACCTTTCCCAACGTCTTTGTCACGTGTTGCTGACATCAAATTCTAAAGTTAATGATTATTTGCAAAAAAAAAATGTTTATCAGTTTGAACATCAAATATGTTGTAACTGAATATGGGTTGAAAATGATTTGCAAATCATTGTATTCCGTTTATATTTACATCTAACACAATTTCCCAACTCTTATGGAAATGGGGTTTGTATATATGAGAACACACACTTCTCCTGCGTTACTGGGAGCATAGAGCCAGGCAAAGAAGAATACATTTGAATCAATAGGCAGCCATGAGGTGCAGGGATTGCAGTGGCTGATGGATCTGTGTGGCATGGACAGATGGCTGTACAGCACTGAAGGCCAGAGTTTTCTTATTGCATTTAAAACCAGGTCTCACTTTGTATTCCACCTCCATCCATACGAGCTACCAGCGAGCGACTATCTTACATCCAGATGAATGGAAAGGTTCTGAAGATGACTTGGTGCTAAGAAATGGATATCTGTGGCACAGTGGTATCTGAGGTGCAAAGGGCAAAAGTAATGTAAATACAATCTTCTAGCTAGAACTCCATTATGAAACATGTTCTAGCTGCTCAAATGGCCATTCTGTGGTCCATTACCTCGTGAGTGTATTACAGTATGGAGGATTGAGTAGTTATTTGGCATGTGGAGTATGTGTGAGCAGTCAATAGGAAAACGTCACCCAGGATTTTTGGCACGGTGACTATGATGATGGTGATGATGATGGCGGTGAGCACTGAGGTGGCGTTAAGTAAGGAGGAACCCGTGGCTTGAGTGATTTGAGTGTAAAGAACGGAGTCAGCACAGGACCCGTGTGGATCATTGCCTTATTAATGGCTCCGTCAGGTACAATGAGCAATGGCTGCATTGTCATCTCCAATCCCTGGGCACAGATGAATGGCTGTTTCAAGGCGGGAAGGGCTTCCTCGTACGCCGGGTTGAGCGCTAATCCCTCACCCTTCCGTTGTTGGATGCACTGTCACCCAGGACTTTAGCAGCGCCATACATATACCTAGGTCTCCAGCAGACACAGGCATTAAGCCACGCGCACACACGCAACTATGCAGTGCTGTGCACGGACATTGACTGATGGGAAAATATGCGCGGGTGATTGAGCATGCCCCATATTACCTGAACCACATCCCAAGACACTTTAGGGATGTTGCTTAACTTTTTCACGTGTCCAGTACAACTGCAGTGAAAGTGAAAAAAATGATGGATTCAAAATATTCAGTTCCTAAATCCAGAGATGCATGAAGAAATATGATTGTTTTTAACTTGATTGATCATAGACACATGCAGTGGGTGTTTCCCTACCAATACATTTTGGAAAAAGTACCAAAAAAGAGGAGAAAAGTGAGTGTTCTATAGAAAGGTTAGGTTGACATGCATGGAACATAAAACCAGTGTTGCCACACTTACTTTAAAAAAGTAATCAGATCAATGATTACTAGGGATGTCGAAAAAAATTATATTTTTGTACAAACCCCGTTTCCATATGAGTTGGGAAATTGTGTTAGATGTAAATATAAACGGAATACAATGATTTGCAAATCCTTTTCAACCCATATTCAATTGAATGCACTACAAAGACAAGATATTTGATGTTCAAACTCATACACTTTATTTTTTTTTGCAAATAATAATTAACTTAGAATTTCATGTGTTACATCACCTTTTCTTTTAACAACACTCAGTAAACGTTTGGGAACTGAGGAGACACATTTTTTAAGCTTATCAGGTGGAATTCTTTCCCATTCTTGCTTGATGTACAGCTTAAGTTGTTCAACAGACCGGGGGTCTCAGTTGTGGTATTTTAGGCTTCATAATGCGCCACACATTTTCAATGGGAGACAGGTCTGGACTACAGGCAGGCCAGTCTAGTACCCGCACTATTTTACTATGAAGCCACGTTGATGTAACACGTGGCTTGGCATTGTCTTGCTGAAATAAGCAGGGGCGTCCATGGTAACGTTGCTTGGATGGCAACATATGTTGCTCCAAAACCTGTAAGTACCTTTCAGCATTAATGGTGCCTTCACAGATGTGTAATTTAACCATGTTTTGGGCACTAATACACCCCCATACCATCACAGATGCTGGCTTTTCAACTTTACACCTATAACAATCCGGATGGTTCTTTTCCTCTTTGGTCCGGAGGACACGACGTCCACAGTTTCCAAAAACAATTTGCAATGTGGGCTCGTCAGACCACAGAACACTTTTCCAATTTGTATCAGTCCATCTTAGATGAGCTCAGGCCCAGCGTAGCCGACAACGTTTCTGGGTGTTGTTGATAAACGGTTTTCGCCTTGCATAGGAGAGTTTTAACTTGCACTTACAGATGTAGCAACCAACTGTAGTTACTGACAGTGGGTTTCTGAAGTGTTCCTGAGCCCATGTGGTGATATCCTTTACACACTGATGTTGCTTGTTGATGCAGTACAGCCTGAGGGATCGAAAGTCACGGGCTTAGCTGCTTACGTGCAGTGATTTCTCCAGATTCTCTGAACCCTTTGATGATATTACGGACCGTAGATGGTGAAATCCCTAAATTCCTTGCAATAGCTGGTTGACAAAGGTTTGTCTTAAACTGTTCAACAATTTGCTCACGCATTTGTCGACAAAGTGGTGACCCTCGCCCCATCCTTGTTTGTGACTGACTGAGCATTTCATGGAATCTACTTTTATACCCAATCATGGCACCCACCTGTTCCCAATTTGCCTGTTCACCTGTGGGATGTTCCAAATAAGTGTTTGATGAGCATTCCTCAACTTTATCAGTATTTATTGCCACCTTTCCCAACTTCTTTGTCACGTGTTGCTGGCATCAAATTCTAAAGTTAATGATTATTTGCAAAAAAAAAAAATGTTTATCAGTTTGAACATCAAATATGTTGTCTTTGTAGCATATTCAACTGAATATGGGTTGACAATAATTTGAAAATCATTGTATTCCGTTTATATTTACATCTAACACAATTTCCCAACTCATATGGAAACGGGGTTTTTAATTGTTGATGACTGAAGTGCTGATAGCAACCAAACCTAACCCCCCCCGCCCCAACCCCCTCCACATCCCAACCCCCGGATTGTAAATAATGTAAATAATTCAATGTATATACTCTGATGATTAACTTCTGTGGTGACTGTATTATGCTGATAGTATATAGTTGTACCATTAATTAATGAACGTGGACCCCGACTTAAACAAGTTGAAAAACCATTAGACCATTTAGTGGTCAATTGTACGGAATATGTATTGTACTGTGCATTCTACTAATACAAGTTTCAATCAATCAATCAATCAAAGGCGGAAAAGTACTGAGTATGATTAATTAGTATCGCGGTACAATATCCTAATACCCGTATACAGTACAACCCTAGTCGCATAAGAGAAAGCGCATGGACACTTGGACTTCACACCAAAGTGTGAAAATACAAAAAAACGAACTGTCTGAGAAATCAAACTAATTCAGTGCATAGAAACGTAGTGACTGTTACTTTCTCAGGTGTCCTTTATCCACATAACAAGTTAAGCTTACAATCAATCCATTAAAGTTCCTTTTAATTGAACCTTACGATATTTTACTTGTGCCCAAGTTGCTTCAAAACAAACAGGTTTAAACAAATAAGAACAGGGTAATACTTTCTAACAGGGAAATGTCTAATTTGTGTCCATTGGGGTTAGATTGCCAGCTATTTGTCGAGCATCAAACACACACTGCAAAAACTGAAATCTAAGTAAGATTAAATATCTCAAATAAGGGTGATATTTGCTTATTTTCTGTCTGATAAGATAATTCTTCTCTCTAAGCAGAATTTTATGTTAGAGTGTTTTACTTGTTTTAAGGGTTTTGGTCCTAAATCATCTCAGTAAGATATTACAGCTTGTTGCTGAGATTGTGTGACCTATATTGAGTAAAACATGCTTGAAACTAGAATATCAACTGATGCAAAGCTGTGTCATCAACACTCACAAGTATAAAACTACTTTTTTAAAGTAATTTCTTACTTCAAGCAGGAAAAAAAAAATCATGATGCCGAGCGCATATCATTATGTCAAGATAATGGCACGAGCATTTACTTAAAGGCCTACTTAAGCCCACTACTACGGACCACGCAGTCTGATAGTTTATACATGAATGATGAAATCTTAACTTTGCAACACATGCCGATACGGCATGTGTTGCATACGAAATTTAAAAGTGCAATTTTAAATTTCGCGCAAAATATCCTGCTGAAAACGTCTCGGTATGATGACGCCTGCGCGTGACGTCACAGATTGTAGAGGACATTTTGGGACAGCATGGTGGCCAGCTATCAAGTTGTCTGTTTTCATTGCAAAATTCCACAGTATTCTGGACATCTGTGTTGGTGAATATTTTGCAATTTGTTCAATGAACAATGGAGACAGCAAAAAAGAAGGGCTGTAGGTGGGAAGCGGTGTATTGCGGCCGACTGCAGCAACACAAACACAGCCGGTGTTTCATTGTTTACATTCCCGAAAGATGACAGTAAAGCTTTGTGGAGAACTGGGACAACAGAGACTCTTACCAGGAGGACTTTGAGTTAGATGCGCAGACGCGGTACCGTGAGTACGCATGCAGCTGCGGCTTCCAAACATTTGATCGCTTGCCCGTACGTGCGTGCCGCTATGTGCATGTCACGTACGTAACTTTGGGGACTTTGGGGAAATATATGTGCTGTATGAACTTTGGGGAGGTGAACGGTACTTTGGGCTGTGGGATTGAGTGTGTTGTGCAGGTGTTTGAGTTGTATTGGCGGGTTCTATGGACGGGAGGGGGGAGGTGTTTGTTATGCGGGATTAATTTGTGGCATATTAAATATAAGCCTGGTTGTGTTGTGGCTAATAGAATATATATATGTCTTGTGTTTATTTACTGTTTTAGTCATTCCCAGCTGAATATCAGGTCCCACCCGCCTCTCACAGCATCTTCCCTATCTGAATCGCTCCCACTGCCCTCTAGTCCTTCACTCTCACTTTCCTCATCCATGAATCTTTCATGCTCGCTCAAATTAATGGGAAAATCGTCACTTTCTCGGTCCGAATCGCTCTCGCTGCTGGTGGCCATGATTGTAAACAATGTGCAGATGTGAGGAGCTCCACAACCTGTGACGTCACGTGCATATTGTCTGCTACTTCTGGTACAGGCAAGGCTTTTTTCTCAGCGAACTATATCGTCGATGTTCTCTACTAAATCCTTTCATCAAAAATATGGCAACTGAATGGAACTGCTATCCCCGTTTAAATAAGAACATCGCATTTCAGTAGGCCTTTAATTTAAGAATATTTTTCAACATATCGAGCAAAAAGGTCTCATTTTTTCCTACCAAGAAAAGTGCACTTGTTATTAATGAGAATATACTTATTTTAAGGTATTTTTGGGTTCATTGAGGTTAGCTAATTTGACTTGTTTTGGAAAGTCTTGACAAGCCGAATTTTCTTGTACTATTGGCAGCTAATTTTGCTTAGTTCAAATAAAATACCCCTAATTTGTATTTATTTTTTCTTCTTTTTGCAGTGCACATCTCCCTCAATCCCATACAAAGTTATTTACACATTTTCTTCAAGATTTTTAGTTGTTTGTTTTTTTTCTTTTCAATACATGCTGTCTAACAATAAACCTGGATTATCATATATTTGTAATATATTCGTAAGGCAGGAAACAAACCTACAAACTCGGCATGGGATCAAATGCTTATTTCTTCACTGAATATTCAAACAATGAATTTTGGCTAGACATTGCATTGCTCCTGTCGCTATGATTCTCAATTTGAGGGGGATTCTTCATGCAGACCATGGAAATGCTATTCTAGTTGCATAGCTGGCTCTGTGTCACCTCTGCAGATAATGGTGAGTACAACACAGTGAGCTGCAAGAGGACCTCCCTTTGCCCACTCACAGCCCTTAGCCACACTCTGACATGAGAAATAGTGCCCCGGCCTGACAGCATCTCGGAGACATATTGTAGTTTATTTTGTCGCCCAGGCATGCCATCTGTGCCATTCCAATGGAGGGTGTGTGTGCTCAGGCTGTTGAGAGAGGGAGAGGGCGCCAGGATGCGGGTCCCTCAGTAGCTCTGCAGCCACGGCAGGTCATTAGTCAAATTGCCTAATGAGAGAGAATACAAATGGCCCCCCTACCCTGACAGGAGGAATTTTGGAGGTGTCAGAGCTCCTGACCCATACCACCAGAACAGATGATAGCGAGTTGCTATTTTCAGATTGTTTTAATGACTCGAGCTCGATGAAACCCATTCTTTTTCTTTTATATTTCCACCACTTTCCAAAGACAGAAAGTTGGGGTGGGTAAGAAAAATCGAGACATTAAAAAGCTGAAAACAGGAAGTGTAACTTTTGAAAAATGGAGGCATTTTTCTGGTACCCAGCATTTTAGAATAAATATATTTCACGCTGTCCAATGAAAAGGAAGCACTTTTCCTTCTTATCCAAAAATAAAGTCATTTGCGTTGTTTTTTTGGAACAAAGAAAATACATCCACAATTTGGATATACCGTGTCTTGACATATAAGCTTAATTTGTTCTGCAACAGAGCTCGTAACTCAAAAAAACTTGTCTCAAATCAATGTTTCCCACACTGCAAAAAGTCAGCATTCAAAAACTAGAACAAAAAATACAAAAGTTAGGGGCATTTTACTTGAACTAAGCAAAATTATCTGCCAATAGAACAAGAACATTTGGCTTGTCAAGACTTTCCAAAACAAGTAAAATGAGCTCACCTCAATGAACCCAAAAATACCTTAAAATAAGTATATTCTCACTAATAACAAGTGCACTTTTCTTGGTAGAAAAATCAAATATGAGACCTTTTTTCTCAATATGTTGAAAAATATTCTTAAATTAAGTAAATGCTAGTGCCATTATCGTGACATAATGATATAACATGACATCATCGCGCCAAGTGCATGCGTGCTCTTTCAGTCAATTAGTGCGCAAGGAATGTACATATATATACATATATATATATATATATATATATATATATATATATATATATATATTTACAGCCCGGCATGAACTATTTCTGTTCAAAATTGTTTGAAATGTCACATGTGAATTGTTTAAATGTTAACTGTCAGTTTACTGTACTGTGCCAACTGTACTACTATATGAGTACGTATATGTTCTCTTGTTTCATTGAAAATCAAACAGCAAAGTCCATTTGGCTGTCATCTGTTTTAATTATGAGACGCAATTGTGTCAAAGTCATGTTTTTTTTTTTTCATGCTTGAAATAAGAAATTCTTACTTTGAAAAAGTAGTTTTATACTTGTGAGTGTTGATGACACAGCTTTGGATCAGTTGATATTCTAGTTTCAAGCATGTTTTACTCAATATAGGTCATCAAATCTCAGCAACAAGCTGTAATATCTTACTAAGATCATTTAGGACCAAAACACTTAAAACAAGTAAAACACTCTAACATAAAATCTGCTTAGTGAGAAGAATTATCTTATCAGGCAGAAAATAATCAAATGTCACCCTCATATGAGATATTTAGTCTTACTTAGATTTCAGTTTTTGCAGTGCATTGAAATAAATTCTAATTAAATTCATTCATTCTGGGCACCTGAAAAATACCAATATTTTAGCGTTTAGCGTGCTTTTTAAGAAGAAAAATGAACTTTCAGATAACAAATATTGTTTGAAAATGTATTTTTTGTGTACCGTCATTTCTGGTCTATGAACTGCAACTTTTTTTCCCCCAGACGTTGAACACTGCGCCTAATTCATAGATTCTTCCGGTGTTTGGTCGAAGAGTGCTCCCCTTTGAAATTCATGCTGTATATGCATATGAAAAGTGGAATCCATGCCACCCCCCCTGTATATGTGCATGCATATGAATCCAAGAAATGCAGAAATTATTTTGAACTGACCTTGGCGGGAGTACAATCTTTACAAAATATAACGCTACATTTGTTGTATTTTGACAATCGTGTACATTTCACACTAAAACAATCAAATGTATGCTTTATTAGGTTTTGGTCTTATAAGCGTGTTACACACTTCAAAAACTGAAATCTATGTAAGATTAAATATCTCAAATAAGGGTGATATTTGCTTATTTTCTGTCAGAAAAAATAATTCTTGTCACTAAGCAGATTTTATGTTAGAGTGTTTTACTTGTTTTAAGGGTATTGGTCCTAAATGATCTCAGGTGGTTGGGGGCGTGGTTAAGAGGGGAAAAGTAGTCAAGTTATCATTACGTATATGTATTGTTGCATTTAAACAACTGTATTGTTGTTAATAAAGGTAAATTATTGGTATTGTTCATTATCAATAGCGCTATTTCTATTGGTATTTGTATTGATCCATTTGTAGTGTAATAATGCTCATTGTCATTTCTGTATTATTTTTTATTTTTCGCTAACTGCTTATTTGCTATTACTTTTACCATCATATTCGTATTTGCTGATGTTGCTCTATTGTTGTTGTTGTTGTTGTTTGCTGTTGTTGTTTTTGTCTCTCTGTCTAATCCCCCTCTTGTCCCCACAATTTCCCCCTGTCTTCTTTTTTTTTCTCTAGGAGTATATTTACAGCTAGAATTCACCAAGTCAAGTATTTCATATATATATATATATATATATATATATATATATATATATATATATATATATATATATATATATATATATATATATATATATATATATATAAGAAATACTTGACTTTCAGTGAATTCTAGCTATATATATATTTATATAAATTAATTTTATTACATTTATATATATATATATATATATATATATATATATATATATATATATATATACACATACATATATATATACATATATATATATATATATATATATATATATATATATATACATAAGAGAAATACTTAAAATTTCAGTGTTCATTTATTTACACGTATACACACACATAGCACTCATCTACTCATTGTTGAGTTAAGGGTTGAATTGTCCATCCTTGTTCTATTCTCTGTCACTATTTTTCTAACCATGCTGAACACCCTCTCTGATGATGCATTCTGCTTTGTCTCCTTGCTGTGTGCGCAGTTGTGCACTGCACTCCCTAAAAGCCCTAGATGTTATCGTCACATATGCATGTACAGTAGATGGCAGTATTGTCCTGTTTAAGAGTGTCACAACATTGCTGTTTACGGCAGACAAACTGCTTTACGGTAGACGAAAACTTGACTGCTGTTGTTGTGTGTTGTTGCCGCGCTGGGAGGACATTAATGAAACTGCCTAACAAAAAACCCACATAAGAAACCAAGAACACGCCCTCGATCATTCTACAGTTATAACGTGATTTGGCTGGCACGCTGTTTATATTGTGGGAAAGCGGACGTGAAAACAGGCTGTCGACACGTCACTCAGGTCCGCATGGAGCTGGAGGAGGCGCGGCCTCCAGCTCCACCTGAATTTCGGGAGATTTTCGGGAGAACATTTGTCCCGGGAGGTTTTCGGGAGAGGTGCTGAATTTCGGGAGTCTCCCGGAAAATCCGGGAGGGTTGGCAAGTATGTATTTTTGGGTTCATTGAGGTCCGCTAATTTTACTTGTTTTGGAAAGTCTTGACAAGCCAAATTTTCTTGTTCTATTGGCAGATAATTTTGCTTAGTTCAAGTAAAATACCCCTAATTTTATTTTATTTTTTTCTTGTTTTTGAACACTGACTTTTTGCAGTGCAGACGCTGTCTTTTAACTGTTAAATTTGTGAACGTACTGTAATCAAGCGCCTGTCTAAATCCTTGTCTCAATATGTACTGTGCACACTTGTAACTTATAGACGTGTGCGCCAAATATGTGTACAAAATACAATTCCTCCAAAATTGAGGTGGGTGCGGCTTCAAAACAGCTTGGAAAATCGACCTTATTTGCAGGCGTCTTCTCATTTGTCAGTTTGTTAGTTAGCAACGTAACTCATCTTATGGGCTAATTCTGATTAAACATTCAGGGAATATAAGAAATGAGATAAAGAAAAGAAGTGATTTGATTTTGGGATTCATTCTAATCACTGTCTGGAGACCAACTATCGTGGGATCACACTCCTCAGCCGTCCCGGTAAGGTCTATTCAGGTGTACTGGAGAGGAGGCTACGCCGGATAGTCGAACCTCGGATTCAGGAGGAACAGTGTGGTTTTCGTCCTGGTCGTGGAACTGTGGACCAGCTCTATACTCTCAGCAGGGACCTTGAGGGTGCATGGGAGTTTGCCCAACCAGTCTACATGTGCTTTGTGGACTTGGAGAAGGCATTCGACCGTGTACCCCGGGAAGTCCTGTGGGGAGTGCTCAAAGAGTATGGGTTATCAGACTGTCTGACTGTGGCGGTCCGCTTCCTGTATGATCAGTGTCAGAGCTTGGTCCACATTGCCGGCAGTAAGTCGGACCCGTTTCCAGTGAGGGTTGGACTCAGCCAAGACTGCCCTTTGTCACCAATTATGTTCATAACTTTTATGGACATAACTTCTAGGCGCAGTCAAGGCGTTGAGGGGATCCGGTTTGGTGGCTGCAGGATTAGGTCTCTGCTTTTTGCAGATGATGTGGTCCTGATGGCTTCATCTGGCCAAGATCTTCAGCTCTCACTGGATCGGTTCACAGCAGAGTGTGAAGCGACCTCCAATCAGCACCTCCAAGTTCGAGTCCATGGTTCTCGCCCGGAAAAGAGTGGTGTGCCATCTCCAGGTTGGGGAAGAGATCTTTCCCCATGTGGAGGGGTTCAAGTACCTCAGAGTCTTGTTCACGAGTGAGGGAAGAGTGGATCGTGAGATCGACAGGCGGATCGGTGCGGTTGCTTCAGTAATGTGGAGGCTGTATCGATCCGTTGTGGTGAAGAAGGAGCTGAGCCGGAAGGCAAAGCTCTCAATTTACCGGTCGATCTATGTTCCCATCCTCACCTATGGTCATGAGCTTTGGGTTATGACCAAAAGGACAAGATCACGGGTACAAGCGGCCGAAATGAGTTTCCTCCGCCGGGTGGCGGGGCTCTCCCTTAGAGATAGGGTGAGAAGCTCTGTCATCCGGGAGGACCTCAAACTAAAGCTGCTGCCCCTCCACATCGAGAGGAGCCAGATGAGGTGGTTCGGGCATCTGCTCAGGATTCCACCCGAACGCCTCCCTTGGGAGGTGTTTCGGGAACGTCTGACCAGCAGGAGGCCACGGGGAAGACCCAGGACCCGTTGGGAAGACTATGTCTCCTAGCTGGCCTGGGAACGCCTCGAGATCCCCCGGAAGGAGCTGGACGAAGTGGCTGGGAAGAGGAAAGTCTGGGCTTCCCTGCTTAGGCTGCTGCCCCCGCGACCCGACCTCGTATAAGCGGAAGAAAATGGATGGATGGATGGACATTAAAAAATATATTACCAAACAATAAACGTTTAATAACACACATATAAATACTGAAAAATAGTACCGTATTATTTCAAATGTGAAAGCTACTCATCTCCATTGAAAAGTGAGGTTTGCAAAAAGCAGAGAAAACTGATTCATTTAGATTTTTTTGACCTACAAATTGACAAACTAATTTGTCAATTAGTTGCTATATACTCATTATATAGAGTATATAGCAAATATTGATGTACTTAACATAACTTTTAAAGACATATCAAACTATTATTTCCTATGTGGTAAATAAATAACTACTAACTACGTCATTGCCACTCAGCTAGTTTATTTACAGATTCCAATTAACATTTAGCCTGTAACCAGTGGGGATGCACATTTTTTGCCGGATGACCCACTTACGTCTCTATCACAGACACACCTTTCAAAAAAATGCGCTAGTAGGAAGTGAGCCAAGAGGATGGTCCCAATTGGACTCTAGTCCATCAATCTTCCAGAAAGTGGGCAACGCCAGTAACAATTATGGTTTGTTCAATGCTTAGAGCAGTGGTTCTTAACCTTGTTGGAGGTACCGAACCCCACCAGTTTCATATGCGCATTCACCGAACCCTTCTCTAGTGAAAAATAAAATGTTTTTTTTTTTCAAATTCAAGACAAAGTTATATGTTTTTGGTAACACTTTAGTATGGGGAACATATTGTAAGTAACAAAGACTTAATTTAGAGTTATTTGGTTAGGGTTAGAGGGTTAGGGCCAGGGTTAGAGGGTTAGGGTTATAATAAGGCCATGCTGAATAAGGCATTAATAAGTACTTAATAATGACTAGTTAAGAGCCAATATGTTACTAATTTGCATGTTAATAAGCCACTAATCTATGGTGAATATGTTCCCCATACTAAAGTGTTACCATGTTTTTTTACTGGTGCACAAAATGAACCATGCATGAACATCACCTTGTTCAAACAACAAAACCAACACAGTGCATAAACTCACAACAAATTACACACCTGCAAATCAGTCTGACTTCTGCTGTTGCCGGATCCGTAATACGCCGATAGGGAAAAGTTTTTATTTACACGATGAGTCGGGTGTGTCTGAACCCCTGAGGTCGACTCACTGAACCCCAAGGGTTCGATCGCACCCAGGTTAAGAACCACTGGCTTAGAGGATGGTAAGTTACAAAACTTGAAAACAACTGCACCGATTATATTTGGGGGGGAAAAGGTGCAAATACGTCAATTTTAAATAAGAACAAAAAAAACAAATTTCAAGCTGGGAGAGCCCTGGCTTTGTTGTTGAGACATTAACCGGACGATCGGACTTTAATCAGCAACACTGTGTCTTTTCCGACATTGCCGTGGCACTGGCACTGAAACCCAGCTGTGGCCGTTGGTAAATGTGCAGCCTGATGTGTGTATAAATGGGCAGCGCCTCTCTGGACAAGTGTAAAAGCTGGCAGAGCCACTGACAGTAAATTGCATGTGCCGGATGGGACACAGCAGAAGGCACAATTACACAAATTCCCTCTTAATTAGCCGTTCTGAGGGCAAACTAACCCGCAATGATGCGAGGAATGTGGCCAGATTCAAGAAATCCTAACAAGAAAAGCGTACCAGTGCCGAATACTTGTTCATGTGACTCCTCTGAATTAGTGACTGATGTGCGATCCGTATTGATGAGTGCACATTCCCGGTTTGGCCTGTTTCCACAATCTTGAGCCCTCAGTGAGGAAGTTGCCCTCTGGACCGTGGAACAGCAGGACCTGCATGCTTGCCGTTGGCATTATTAAGTTCTCCGTGCTCACAGTACCAGGCAATGTAAAGTGGCATTTCATGCGGTGAGTAATGAACGGTGCCAGAGTGGAAGCAGGAGGGATGACAGCCATAGGGGCATCCTTGGCACCAGTAACCTAGGCATGCACTAATTTATCATCCCTGAGAACTGATCCACCAATGCAGCCCTGCCATTTGACATTAATTATGCTAATAAGAACACAATGTGTTTTCAGAGTTCAGGTAACAGTTATTAGTATTATGCATTTAGAGTTTTAATGGGGAAATATACATTTAAAACTGTAATAATTCTACACTCCTGCAGTATTTTAGGAATAAACTTAGTTTCAACTGCTTCACAGCATACAGGTCAGAACTATTCAATTTCAATTGTCCATTTTCCAGAGCAACTTCATCCTCACACTCTCATTGTGCTTCCAAAAATCATACCACAATATGTACTGTATTAGAAGATCATTAATAACAAACTTAACAAGTCAGTGAGACCATTAAAAGATCTTTAGGGCATATTTGATCATAAATCTCCTTAAACTATATTTAATGACTGGATCTTGTGAAATATTTTTTATCAAGTTCTAATTAGATATGTGATAACAAACCCTGCTGTACACGAGGCAAATGAGGGAACCATGACAGGCCCATCTATTGATGCTGTCCAAGTCTGGCCACCGGAACTAATGACATACTGCTTCTATCTCGGGCATAGATAGAATGCAATGAGGGATGAGAGTCTGGAGTCCAGGAAGATCTTAAAACCCGAAATATATTTAAATGATCTTAATATGATGGTAAAAAAAATCTAAAATGCCTGAGGGCCTCAAAGCTTCTCTCATTAATTTAAGATTCATGCAAGAATTGTCCATTGATCATATTTTACTGTTTATAACTGGAGCTAGTAAGTTAGTCGAAGTAAATTTATTCCAAATAAAATATATTAATGTATTTAATACTTGGATTTTAAGCCCTAATTAATAGACTTTTAGAGAAATGTAATTGTCTTTCTTTTACGTCAGGTATTTATGTTGTAAAATTAGGGAAATACAATTAGAACATGACTGAGTTTAATACAAATAACCTGAGTACCGTATTTTTCGGAGTATAAGTCGCTCCGGTGTATAAGTCGCACCGGCCGAAAATGCATAATAAAGAAGGAAAAAAACATATATAAGTCGCACTGGAGTATAAGTCGCATTTTTTGGGGGAAATGTATTTGATAAAACCCAACACCAAGAATAGACATTTGAAAGGCAATTTAAAATAAATAAAGAATAGTGAACAACAGGCTGAATAAGTGTATGTTATATGACGCATAAATAACCAACTGAAAACGTGCCTGGTATGTTAACGTAACATATTATGGTAAGAGTCATTCAAATAACTATAACATATAGAACATGCTATACGTTTACCAAACAATTTGTCACTCCTAATCGCTAAATCCCATGAAATTGCATATGTCTAGTCCAGGGGTCGGCAACCCAAAATGTTGAAAGAGCCATATTGGACCAAAACTACAAAAACAAATCTGTCTGGAGCCGCAAAAAAATTAAAAGCCATATTACATACAGATAGTGTGTCATGAGATATAAATTGAATTAAGAGGACTTAAAGGAAACTAAATGAGTTCAAATATAGCTACAAATGAGGCATAATGATGCAATATGTACATATAGCTAGCCTAAATAGCATGTTAGCATCGATTAGCTTCCAGTCATGCAGTGACCAAATATGTCTGATTAGCACTCCACACAAGTCAATAACATCAACAAAACTCACCTTTGTGGGTTCATGCACAACGTTAAGTTTGGTAGACAAAATGAGACAGAAAAAGAAGTGGCATAAAACACTTCCTAGAAAGTTGGAGAAAGTTATAAATGTAAACAAACTAAGGTGAGTTCAAGGACCGCCAAAATTAGTAGGACAAAACGGCGCTCGCCAAATACTCGAATCAGTGAAGTATGTTTAATACAAACAGTGTGCTTTATAACAATTAGGGAGGTTTGTGTCATGTTTGTCCTCCTACAGAAACCATATTAACACAAAAAATATTTTTTTTCCCCCTCAACTTTTTCCATTTTTCATACATTTTTGAAAAAGCTCCAGAGAGCTACGAGGGCGGCGCTAAAGAGCCGCATACGGCTCTAGAGCCGCGGGTTGCCGACCCCTGGTCTAGTCTCTTACACGAATGAGCTAAATAATAATATTTGATATTTTACGGTAATGTGTTAATAATTTCACACATAAGTCGCTCCTGAGTATAAGTCGCACCCCCGGCCAAACTATGAAAAAAAACTGAGACTTGTAGTCCGAAAAATACGGTAATACCAGTTTTTAATGTATATTTAGGAAAAAATGCAAAGTGTGATTGAGACTTGCAAAAAACTACATGTACAGTATTTTTCGGACTATAAGGGACACTTAAATTCCTTTCAAGTCCTCAAAAATCGACAGTGCGCCTTACAACCCGGTTCGCATAATGTACATATACATTCTGGTTGTACTTACCGATCTCAAAGTTATTTTATTTGGGACATGGTGTAATGATAAGTGTGACTAATAGATGGCAGTCACACATAAGAGATACGTGTGGACTGCAGGTTGACTGACGCCTGTTCAATAAATGATGCGAGCAAGTACCCGTAAGCAAGCAACACCAAAACTTTGATGTTTCATTGAGAATATAGAACATTACTCACTTCTGTCAAAATGTTTTAGTACGACTTTGGTAAGTCTCAAAGCCGCACCCCTTGATGGATTGTCGGAGCATTACGGTTACCCTAGTAAGGTGTACTGTGATTCAACATACTCGTTTTATTATGGACCCCAAAATGGCACCAACTAAAGACATATTATTTGGCGTTTTGTTTCGCAAGATTATGCAAAACCAACTTTTCTTACCTATTGGTACCTGCTGCCGTGTATTTGGGATCTGCATAAGGCCCAAAATGTTGCATCCGTCCGCCATTGTAGTCCGCGCCATAGTCAATAAGCTCCTTCTTTTTCTCTATCCTCTTGTTGTGGGGCATTGATCCTCCGCTGTTGCCATTTCTAATATGAAGTAGCGTACAGTCATAACTAGGGATGTCCGATAAAATCGGACTGCCGATATTATCGACCGATAAATGCTTTAAAATGTAATATCGGACATTATCGGTATCGGTTTCAAAATTATCGGTATCGGTTTCAAAAAGTAAAATTTGTGACTTTTTAAAACGCCGCTGTGTACATGGACGTATGGAGAAGTACAGAGCGCCAATAAACCTTAAAGGCACTTCCTTTGCGTGCCGGCCAAGTCACATAATATCTACGGCTTTTCACACACACAAGTGAATGCAAGGCATGCTTGATCAATAGCCATACAGGTCACACTGAGGGTGGCCGTATAAACAACTTTAACACTGTTACAAATATGCGCCACACTGTGAACCCACACCAAACAAGAATGACAAACACATTTCGGGAGAAAATCAGCACCGTAACACAACATAAACACAACAGAACAAATACCCAGAACCCCTTGCAGCACTAACTCTTCCGGGACGCTACAATATACCCCCCCCCCCCAACAAGTGGTTTGCATAACCAAAGAATTTCTGCACGGACTATAAGAAACCGTCTCAGGGAAGCTCATATGCATGCTTGTCGTCCTCATCGGGGTCTCGACCTGACTGCAATTCGTCGTCGTAACAGACTTGAGTGGGCAAATGCTCACATTCGATGGCGTCTAGCACGCTGGAAAGGTGTTCTCTTCACGGATGAATCCTAGTTTTCACTGTTCGGGGCAGCGTGTGTGGCGTCATGTGGGAGAGCTGTTTGCAGATCTCAATGTTGTGAATATAGTAGCCCATGGTGGGGGCGGGATTAGGGTATGAGCAGGCGTATGTTATGGACAACGAACAAGTAGCGAATTTTATTGATAGCATTTTGAATGCACAGCGATCCTGTGACGAGAATCTGAGGCCCCTTGTTGTGCCATTCACCCGAGACCATCGCCTCATGTTGCAGCATGACAATGCATGGCCCCATATTGCAAGGATTTGCACACAATTCCTGGAAGCTGAAAACATCCCAGTTCTTGTATGGCCAGCATACTCACCAGACATGTCACCCATTTAACTTGTTTGGGATGCTGTGGATCGGCGTATACCACAGCATGTTCCAGTTCCTGCCAATATCCAGCAACTTTGCACAGCCATTGAAGAGGAGTGGACCAACATTCCACAGGCCACAATCAACAACCTGATCAACTCTACGTGAAGGAGATGTGTTGCACTGCGTGAGACAACTGGTGGTCACACCATATACTGACTGATCCAATTAAGCAAAACAGCACATTTCAGAGTGACCTTTTATTGTGGGCACCTGTGCAATAATCATGCTGTTTAATCAGCATTTTGATATGCCACACATGTGAGGTGGGATGGATTATCTTGGCAAAGAAGAAGTGCTCACTAACACAGATTTAGACGGATTTGTGAACAATATTTGGAGGAATGGGTCTTTTGTGTAAAAGTTTTACATCTTTGAGTTAAACTCGTGAAAAATGGGAGCAAAAACAAACGTGTTGCGTTTATATTTTTGTTCCGTATATTACTGAAAGATAAATGACAGAACACGGTTATATATTTTTAATTAAATAAATAAATAAATAAATAAATAAATAAATAAATAAATAAATAAATTTAAAAAAAATAAAATAAAAAAATATATATATATATATTTATTTTATTTTTTTAATTCTGTTTTTATTAAAAATATATAACCGTGTTCTGTCATTTATCTTTCTGTAATATACTGAACAAAAATATAAACGCAACACTTTTGTTTTTGTTTTTATTCCAATGCGCCCTCATCTTTGCGTCCTGACGAGCGCACCGCGGGCCACGCACACAGGCGCTCTATCTCCGCTGCGGGCGTGCCTCCTCGCGCCTGCAGACAATCTGCAATCTGCGCACCTGCCCGTGATGAGCGCGCTGCCTTCATAAGCCGGCACAACCTGCCATCCCGTGCCGGAATATAACCTTCTGTTCGCGTACAGTAAGCAACATCCTGCTTGATGCAATCCAGCTCTCTCTGTGTTTGCCCCTCCGTGTTTTCAGTGTGTGTTTTCTTGTGTACCCTTCGTCGCCTTGAAAGTGAGCTGTGCGTCTCACTTTTCCCTGGATCTGCCTCTGGACTCTGACTGCCTCCCTCGATCCTTGACTTCCCCCGCTTTGGACTCGGACCTGTTGACTTCTCTCTCCCCTGGACTTCCTCGTCTCTCGTTCAACATTTACGGTAACACTCAACAGCTAATCTACACACATAGTCTTACACCATACACACTGGATTTTGTGACACTCCATTTCCTTAGTTAGTATATTTAGTATTGTTTGATTATTATATATATATATATATATATATATATATATATATATATATATATATATATATATATATATATATATATGTATATATATATAAATATATATATATATATATAATAAATCTTTGAACATTACTGTTCCTTGGTGTCTGTTGCCGTCATCTCCCCTTAGTCAAACACAACAACTATAAGGCTATTACTAACGGAATTAATATTTGATAAATGTCATTAATTACTAGGGAAAGTAATTTATACGTTATTCTAAAAAAAAAAATGATATCTGGCATATGCATTTGAGAGATGTTTACTATAAAAGAGCACAGTGTGCGCAGTCTGCTTTTAAAAAGCAGGGTCTGTTGCCTTGTGACGTGTAACGTCATCGATGGATTCAACGGAGCTATGTTTTTTAACTTCAGCACTTAGCAGTGCCCTCTGTCGGCTTTGACGCCAGCTCTTTTGAATGTTTTGTGTTACCTCTGCTTAATAATGATACATAGTTCACTTTGGTGCGGTGCTGCTTGTTGCTTTCACTACTAAAATAAATGTTCCTTCATTGAACTTGCAGCACTTATGAGGCTGTCTTGTTGTCGACATAAAACCACATCAAAATGATCGCTAACAGCGCTGTAACGGATCTACAATTATTTAAATAGTTTACTTACTACTATTATATAACACCGTTATTACAAACACTGTAAATAAATAATAATATTTGTTCATTTTATTGTGTTATTAATGTATTTTCTGGATCTGCAATCTTTTTTTTTTTTTTTTTTTAACATTTAGTTGAGTAAGAATCACTAAATTTGCACACAAAATAAATTTCTTGTTTGTATGTGCTTAACTGCTGGCTGATCACCTGAAATTGTGTTGTTGTTAATGGGCAATCACAATAACATATATATATATATATATATATATATATATATATATATATATATATATATATATATATATATATATATATATTTATATTTATTTATATATATATATATATATATATATATATATATATATATATGTATATACTCCTCTCTGAGCTGCCACCTTAACGTGGTAGAGGAGTTTGCGTGTCCCAATGATCCTAGGAGCTATGTTGTCCGGGGGCTTTATGCCCCCTGGTAGGGTCTCCCAAGGCAAACTGGTCCTAGGTGAGGGATCAGACAAAGAGCAGCTCGAAGATCTCTATGAGGAACACTGACAAGGAACCCAGATTTCCCTCGCCCGGACGCAGGTCACCGGGGCCCCCCTCTGGAGACAGGCCCGGAGGTGGGGCACGATGGCGAGCGCCTGGTGGCCGGGCCTGCCCCCATGGGGCCCGGCCGGGCACAGCCCGAAGAGGCAACGTGGGTCCCCCCTCCAATGGGCTCACCACCCATAGCAGGGGTCATAGAGGTCGGGTGCGATGTGAGCTGGGCGGCAGCCGAAGGCAGGGCACTTGGCGGTCCGATCCTCGGCTACAGAAGCTAGCTCTTGGGACGTGGAACGTCACCTCGCTGGGGGGGAAGGAGCCTGAGCTAGTGCGCGAGGTGGAGAAGTTCCGGCTAGATATAGTCGGACTCACTTCGACGCACAGCAAGGGCTCTGGAACCAGTTCTCTCGAGAGGGGCTGGACTCTCTTCCACTCTGGCGTTGCCGGCAGTGAGAGGCGACGGGCTGGGGTGGCAATTCTTGTTTCCCCCCGGTTCAGAGCCTGCACATTGGAGTTCAACCCGGTGGACGAGAGGGTAGCTTCCCTCCGCCTTCGGGTGGGGGAACGGGTCCTGACTGTGGTTTGCGCTTATGCGCCAAACCGCAGCTCAGAGTACCCACCCTTTTTGGATTCACTCGAGGGAGTACTTGAGAGTGCGCCCCCGGGTGATTCCCTCGTTCTACTGGGAGACTTCAATGCTCATGTTGGCAGCGACAGCGAAACCTGGAGAGGCGTGATTGGGAAGAATGGCCGCCCGGATCTGAATCCGAGTGGTGTTTTGTTATTGGACTTTTGTGCTCGTCACAGATTGTCAATAACAAACACCATGTTCAAACATAAGGGTGTCCATATGTGCTCTTGGCACCAGGACACCCTAGGCCGCAGTTCCATGATCGACTTTGTAGTTGTGTCATCGGATTTGCGGCCTCATGTTTTGGACACTCGGGTGAAGAGAGGGGCGGAGCTTTCTACCGATCACCACCTGGTGGTGAGTTGGCTGCGATGGTGGGGGAGGATGCCAGACAGACCTGGCAGGCCCAAACGCATTGTGAGGGTTTGCTGGGAACGTCTGGCAGAGTCTCCTGTCAGAGAGAGTTTCAATTCCCACCTCCGGAAGAACTTTGAACATGTCACGAGGGAGGTGCTGGACATTGAGTCCGAATGGACCATGTTCCGCGCCTCTATTGTCGAGGCGGCTGATTGGAGCTGTGGCCGCAAGGTAGTTGGTGCTTGTCGTGGCGGTAATCCTAGAACCCGTTGGTGGACACCGGCGGTGAAGGATGCCGTCAAGCTGAAGAAGGAGTCCTATCGGGTTCTTTTGGCTCATAGGACTCCTGAGGCAGCGGACAAGTACCGACAGGCCAAGCGGTGTGCGGCTTCAGCGGTCGCAGAGGCAAAAACTCGGACATGGGAGGAGTTCGGTGAGGCCATGGAAAACGACTTCCGGACGGCTTCGAAGCAATTCTGGTCCACCATCCGCCGCCTCAGGAAGGGGAAGCGGTGCACTATCAACACTGTGTATGGTGAGGATGGTGTTCTGCTGACCTCGACTGCGGATGTTGTGGATCGGTGGAGGGAATACTTCGAAGACCTCCTCAATCCCACCAACACGTCTTCCTATGAGGAAGCAGTGCCTGGGGAGTCTGTGGTGGGCTCTCCTATTTCTGGGGCTGAGGTTGCTGAGGTAGTTAAAAAGCTCCTCGGTGGCAAGGCCCCGGGGGTAGATGAGATCCGCCCGGAGTTCCTTAAGGCTCTGGATGCTGTGGGGCTGTCTTGGTTGACAAGACTCTGCAGCATCGCGTGGACATCGGGGGCGGTACCTCTGGATTGGCAGACCGGGGTGGTGGTTCCTCTCTTTAAGAAGGGGAACCGGAGGGTGTGTTCTAACTATCGTGGGATCACACTCCTCAGCCTTCCCGGTAAGGTCTATTCAGGTGTATTGGAGAGGAGGCTACGCCGGATAGTCGAACCTCGGATTCAGGAGGAACAGTGTGGTTTTCGTCCTGGTCGTGGAACTGTGGACCAGCTCTATACTCTCGGCAGGGTCCTTGAGGGTGCATGGGAGTTTGCCCAACCAGTCTACATGTGTTTTGTGGACTTGGAGAAGGCATTCGACCGTGTCCCTCGGGAAGTCCTGTGGGGAGTGCTCAGAGAGTACGGGGTATCGGACTGTCTGATTGTGGCAGTCCGCTCCCTGTATGATCAGTGCCAGAGCTTGGTCCGCATTGCCGGTAGTAAGTCGGACACGTTTCCAGTGAGGGTTGGACTCCGCCAAGGCTGCCCTTTGTCACCGATTCTGTTCATAACTTTTATGGACAGAATTTCTAGGCGCAGTCAAGGCGTTGAGGGGATCTGGTTTGGTGGCTGCAGGATTAGGTCTCTGCTTTTTGCAGATGATGTGGTCCTGATGGCTTCATCTGGCCAGGATCTTCAGCTCTCACTGGATCGGTTCGCAGCTGAGTGTGAAGCGACTGGGATGAGAATCAGCACCTCCAAGTCCGAGTCCATGGTTCTCGCCCGGAAAAGGGTGGAGTGCCATCTCCGGGTTGGGGAGGAGATCTTGCCCCAAGTGGAGGAGTTCAAGTACCTCGGAGTCTTGTTCACGAGTGGGGGAAGAGTGGATCGTGAGATCGACAGGCGGATCGGTGCGGCGTCTTCAGTAATGCGGACGCTGTATCGATCCGTTGTGGTGAAGGAGGAGCTGAGCCGGAAGGCAAAGCTCTCAATTTACCGGTCGATCTACGTTCCCATCCTCACCTATGGTCATGAGCTTTGGGTTATGACCGAAAGGACAGGATCACGGGTACAAGCGGCCGAAATGAGTTTCCTCCGCCGGGTGGCGGGGCTCTCCCTTAGAGATAGGGTGAGAAGCTCTGCCATCCGGGAGGAGCTCAAAGTAAAGCCGCTGCTCCTCCACATCGAGAGGAGCCAGATGAGGTGGTTCGGGCATCTGGTCAGGATGCCACCCGAACGCCTCCCTAGGGAGGTGTTTAGGGCACGTCCCACCGGTAGGAGGCCGCGGGGAAGACCCAGGACACGTTGGGAAGACTATGTCTCCCGGCTGGCCTTGGAACGCCTCGGGGTCCCACAGGAAGAGCTGGACGAAGTGGCTGGGGAGAGGGAAGTCCGGGCTTCCCTGCTTAAGCTGCTGCCCCCGCGACCCGACCTCGGATAAGCGGAAGAAGATGGATGGATGGATGGATATATGTATATATATATATATATATATATATATATATATATATATATATATATATATATATATATATATATATATATATATATATATATATATAAACACATAAACAGTAATAACTAATAAATAAATATAACTCAATAAAAATTGCATAACTAATAGGATAAAAATTAAAATACAAATGACTTTAATAAAATAATTAATATCAGGTAAAAGCCAAATCAACTTCTGTATAGACAACAGTAGCTATTTTTAGCGCGATGATGCTCTGTAGAGGATTTTTTGTAATGTATGCATTTTCAGAATGTGCTTGTTCTATTTTTGGCCAAAGTAAGAGAAAAAAAACACATCTAAAGTTGTCTTTACTTTTAAGTTATTATGCCAGGATTTTACCAGTCCGGGCCTTGTGTGAACCATGTGTAGAGATACATAATAAAATACAAGGAAGACATACAAAGATTAATAGAAAGAAAAAAAGTCAAAATTATATATATATATATATATATATATATATATATATATATATATATATATATATATATATATATACAGTAATAACTAATAAATAAATATAACTCAATAAAATATTGCATAACTAATAGGATAAAAAGTAAAATATAAATGACTTTAATAAAATAATTAATATCACGTAAAAGCCAAATCAACTGTTATGATCCGCTGCCCGGATCATATTTTTGTTTTTGTTTTCAAGTCACTTGTGTTTTCAGCACCTCTTGAGTTTGTTTCTGTTGCCATGACGGCAGATTATAGTCACCTGCCTCTGGGTAGTGTCCCGGACGCGCACCTGTTGCCCGGGCACTAATCAGAGGGCTATTTAGTTTACGCGCTGGCCTCATTCGGTCTGTTGGTTTTGTTTGCTCCTACGCAACAAGTTACGCTCCTAGTTTCGCTCATAGTTTACATTTTTGATATTAGCATCTTTGCTACCCTCTTGTTTTCCGTGCCGTGGTGCACCGTGCAGCATTTTGTTCTGCAATCAGAATAAATCATTTATTCTCACCTGCAAGCCGCTTCCTGACATCCCTCTGCATCTTGAAAAGACGACCTCCGGCATCACAATGCCTCGAAGGCGTAACATCAACTTCTGTATAGACAACAGTAGCTATTTTTAGCGCGATGATGCTCTGTAGAGGATTTTTTGTAATGTATGCATTTTCAGAATGTGCTTGTTCTATTTTTGGCCAAAGTAAGAGAAAAAAAACACATCTAAAGTTGTCTTTACTTTTAAGTTATTATGCCAGGATTTTACCAGTAATCCTGGCCTTGTGTGAACCATGTGTAGAGATAAATAATAAAATACAAGGAAGACATACAAAGATTAATAGAAAGAAAAAAAGACAAAATTATATATATATATATATATATATATATATATATATATATATATATATATATATATATATATATATATATATATATACAGTAAATAACTAATAAATAAATATTACTCAATAAAATATTGCATAACTAAAGGGATAAAAGTAAAATACAAATTACTTTAATAAAATAATTAATATCAGGTAAAAGCCAAATCAACTTCTGTATAGACAACAGTAACTATTTTTAGCGCGATGACGCTCTGTAGAGGATTTTTTGTAATATATACATTTTCAGAATGTGCCTGTTCTATTTTTGTCTAAAGTAAGAGAAAGAAAAAAAATCTAAAGTTGTCTTTACTTTTAAGTTATTATGCCAGGATTTTACCAGTCTGGGCTCCGTGGGAATAGATTCTCTTCCATGCAGCCCCTGAGCTAAAGTGAGTTTGACACCCCTGCCTTAGCCTCTTCTTATGGGATACAAATCCTGGAGAAAAAAAACCTAACCGTTCCACCATCGGAACAGAATTGTGGCTTATTGCCACGTTGCTCATGTGTTCAATTAACGTAATTAAAAAAAAAATAGTTGCCACCATACGTTTTTTCTTCTTCTGGCAGCTCTAATAAATATTTATTTGTTGCAAACAATATCACCCTGCTAAAACGCCTCTCTGCTTTTTATTTTTTGCTGACCGGGGCAATTAAGAGGCAAACGTTGGGTTTTAAGAGCGCTCTATTCACGTTGTGACGTAAGCTCTGGCTTTACTTCAGACATCAAGATTGGTTTCATAGAAATCCCATTCCATCTAAACGAAAAGCGCGGCAGTAAATCTGCCTATACCTCCCCCATAACACTTCCATAAATGATTCATTCAGCTCAGTTAAACTGATGCAAAACAGAATGTTAGCGAGCTGCGGCTGCCCGAGTCGACCTGCAAGTGGAGTACCGTATTTTTCGGACTATAAGTCGCAGTTTTTTTCATAGTTTGGCCGGGCTCCAGTGCAACTTATATATGTTTTTTTCCTTCTTTATTATGTGCGACTTATACTCCGGTGCGACTTATACTCTGAAAAATACGGGTACTTTGTAAATTCAACTCATCCCTTGCAGAGAAAAAGACAAAGAAGAGAATGACATGCACGAACACCTTCTGTGTCACTAGTGTTGCGTTTGGACCAGTTGTTCCTCCCAGGGAATTCAAGTTTCTGGTCGTCGCTCCCAAGCTCTTTAGGACACTTAAAGCTGAGTAAAAGAACCACCAGAGACAGAATAGGTACTTTGTATATATTTGCAAAGCTTTGTAAATATAAATGAGACCAGTCCAGCATAGAACATTCAATCATGCAGCTAAGATGGTCTGCCCCAAGAAATGGAAACCTTCTCTTCTATAAAGTCTCTCTCCCTCCCACCCTCATTGTCTTGTCTTTCCAGCCTAAACACATGCCCATTGTTCTCCGCATCTGGACAGAAGAATAGATAAGAAGAAGGAGTATCTCTCTTTCTTACATTCCAAATTCAAGGTTAGCACACAGTATTTGCAGACAACTAAAAGACCACAATTGGAAGAAAAACACTAGCTGTTTTGTAATATGATTATAAAAATAAAGAAGTAACACTTAAATACGGATATATGTAAATATCTGCTTCCGACACTATCTAGAGATTGTATTTTTTAATCCTTCTGCCTAAAGAACTCCTTTTCTAAAATATAACCCAAGCACTGTAGAGGCAGTTGAGATCTATCACGGTGTGAGATAAGACTCCACTGATGTCCCCCTCCGCCCGCCCTCCCGCCTGCCTCCACACAGGCTGGCCGAGAACTACGTGGCGGAAATAAGATGGAACTTTTGTTTGAAACCTCTTAGTGAAAGTGCTGCGCCAAAAATAATCTTTTTTTTCCACCCCCCTGCATGTTAGTCAATCAAGCATTGATACTGTTTTTGGGGGCGGGGGGGAGAAAGTAATTTTGCTTAATCAGTGAACACCATCTGGAACAATTAACCGAATTCTGCAGAATTCAGGGGATCAGTCATATTGGCTTATTAAAGATCCAGAATTATACGAGTAATAAATCCTTGGAAAAAACGAAGCGTACCACTGCCTGTCACGACTATTTTAACTTCAAATACAGTAGAATACTTGATAAGGCTGGAAAGAGGAGATTAATATATGCAAATGATGTCGAGCATTTAAAAGCCCCCCAACAACTGTCTCGCTTTTTTCCTCTCTTATTACAGGCTTTATGTTTTATTCATACACCAACTTACCTGTCATTTCATAAGCTGTAATATTATGAGGGTATTATTAAACAGAATAAAGTGAAGCTTTAATTGGAAAGCTGTATTGCATTTTCCAATTATTTGCTGCAAATTAAATGAAGATGCACACATTAATAAGACTTTCAATATTGTTTCCTGGCTCTCAAAAATCACTGTCATCTTGTCAAGATATTTTGAAAACCCAAGTTAATTTTGAACTTTCTATTTTTTCCCCCTAATCCTCCTCTGAAGAATGAATTGTCTTGTGTCTGTTAATTGAACTTCCTCTAATGGATAGGGAAATAATTGCACTCCATATTACGCTAGATGAGGGCCAGTGTCAGGATTTTTTTTATTTTTATTAATGGGGCAGATATGCTAATGGACGACTTTTTATTAGGTTCACTTTTTTATCAGGTCTGCTGAATACTGTCTAGGCTTGATCTACTAAGATCAAAATACCATGCCCTAAACAGCGTATGCAGTCTACAAAATTGTGTGTACTATTATCAAATCAAATCAAATCAAATCAAGCTTTATTTATAAAGCACTTTTCATACATAAAAGAAATGCAACTCAAAGTGCTTTGCAGAGTTAAAAACAATACCCCGGTGACCCATATCCCCCATTATCACATACTGTAATTACGCATGGACACAGATACCAAACACAAACACACACACACAACATACACACATTTGCAACTATATTAACAAATGATTGCATGTCTGAGTACAGAGGAGATATGTGAGTAAACACTATCACAGGAGCTATCTGCACCAGGAGGTCATCAGACCATGGCCACCAGGACTTTGACACAAAAACGCCCCCACAAGCACGGCCGATAACCCCTGAGGCAGATGGCTCATCTGAGGAACGTTGGAAAATAAAAATAATACAACTTGTAAAATAGTAAGAACCATGTGTAGAGAGAAATAATAAAATATCCGTCAGTCTACCCCAGGGCAGCTGTGGCTATGAAAGTAGCTTACCACCACCAGGTGTGAATGATTGATGGGTTCTACATGTAAAGCGACTTTAGGTACTTAGAAAAGCGCTATATAAATCCCAGTTATTATTATTAAATACAAGGAAGACATATAAAGATTAAAACAAATAAAATAAAATAAAAAATAAAATATATATATATATTTTTTTTAAATTAATTAATTAATTTATATACATATATATATATATATATATATATATGTATATATATATATATATATATATATATATATATATTCATATATATGCTATATATATATATATATATATATATATATATATATATATATATATATATATATATATATATATATATATATATATATATATACAGTAAGTAACTAATAAATAAATATAACTCAATAAAATATTCCATAACTAGTAGGATAAAAAGAAAAAATACAAATGACTTTAATAAAATAATTAATATCAGGTAAAAGCCAAATTAACTTCTGTATAAACAACAGTAACTATTTTTAGCGTGATGACGCTCTGTAGGGAAGCAGTGGCCCATCGCAACATCGCAGTGCATTCATGCGTCTGGAATGATCTAAACACAAGAAAATGCATATTGCGAGATGTTTTTTTTCATATAGGATATATAATAATACATATTTCCTAAATGAAAACATTAACACAATTAAAAAAAGAAAATCAGACCACATCAACTCAATTTGTTTTACCGGTAATCAGCCCCTTAAGTCATCCAGCAACTAATAATAAAATAACTAACAATAAAATAATACGTCTAATATTAGTTATTTCTGGCGGTTCAAATATGTTGACACACACACGTAGGACAACGGATTATCTGTTGAGTGTCACCTCTTTTCTCGCGACCGTGTGTATAACTATGCCAGCATGCATGTAGATTTCGGACGTGCTAAATAAATAAAGACGCAAAATAACGCCCGCAGAACAGTTTAAGCTTGGATAAATCACATTGCACGTGCTGAAAAATTATATTTGCATCTCCTCATTCCAGTATTGTGGGTGTTCTTTTGTTGAGCATATATTCTGCATTATGAAGACAGACACACTAAATCAGTGGTTCTTAACCTTGTTGGAGATACAGAACCCCACCAGTTTCATATGCGCATTCACCGAACCCTTCTTTAGTGAAAAATATATATATATATTTTTTCAAATTCAAAATTGTTTTTTTGTAACCCTTTAGTATGGGGAACATATTCTAAGTGACAAAGACTTAATTTGCCCTGCGATGAGGTGGCGACTTGTCCAGGGTGTACCCCGCCTTCCGCCCGATTGTAGCTGAGATAGGCTCCAGCGCCCCCCGCGACCCCAAAGGGAATAAGCGGTAGAAAATGGATGGATGGAAATACTTAATTTAGAGTTACTTGGTAAGGGTTAGGGTTAGAGGGTTTGGGCCAGGGTTAGGGTTATAATAAGTCCATGCCCAGAGGTGGGTAGAGTAGCCAGAAATTGTACTCAAGTAAGAGTACTGTTACTTTAGAGATTTATTACTCAAGTAAAAGTAAGGAGTAGTCACCCAAATATTTACTTGAGTAAAAGTAAAAAGTATGTTGTAAAAAACTACTCAAGTACTGAGTAACTGATGAGTAACATACACACACATATCATATATATATATATATATATATATATATATATATATATATATATATATATATATATATATATATATATATATATATATATATATATATATATATATATATATGTATATATATATATATATATGTATATATATACATACATTGATATATACAGTATATAATTTCTATTTATTTTTTTTGCCGTTTTTGTTTACATGTTAATAGTGTTTTAATGAATATACATGCATGTTTAACACATATAGATTCCTTTCTTTCATGAAGACAAGAATATAAGTTGGTGTATTACCTGATTCTGATGACTTGCATTGATTGGAATCAGACAGTAGTGATGACAAACGTCCACGTTTTCAAATGGAGGAGAAAAAAAGTTCCTCCTTTCTGTCTAATACCACATGAAAGTGGTTGGTTTTTGGCATCTTATATGTCCAGCTTCCATATTCGTTTTTATACACTTTACAAGAAATACATTGGCGGCAAACTCCGTAGCTTGCTAGCTTGTTTGCGCAGGCTTTCGGAGACTCTTATTTTGAAAGCGCAGGCGCGATGGAGCAGCATTTTTATTGTGAAGACAGGAACTGTGCAGTCAGTCTTTAGGCTTTTGACGGGGTGTACGGTTGAAATAAAAAATTGTCTTTTTTCCTTCACACTTTTGATTGATTGATTGGAACTTGTATTAGTAGATTGCACAGTACAGTACATATTCCGTACAATTGACCACTAAATGGTAACACCCAAATAAGTTTTTCAACTTGTTTAAGTCAGGTCATGTGACCCCTGGCTCTGTTTCATTGGTCCAACGTCACCAGTGACTGCATCTGATTGGTGGAACGGACTGAACGTCACCAGTGACTGCATTTGTTGAAACGCAGGCACTATGAAGGTCTGTCTGACAGACCAAAACAAACAAAGCGTGCATTAACAGATCGATAAAAATTAGTAGCGGGTAGCGAGCTGAATGTAGATAAAAATAGCGGAGTAAAAGTAGCTTTTCTTCTCTATAAATATACTCAAGTAAAAGTAAAAGTATGTTGCATTAAAACTACTCTTAGAAGTACAATTTATCCCAAAAGTTACTCAAGTAGATGTAACGGAGTAAATGTAGCGCGTTACTACCCACCTCTGGCCATGCCGAATAAGGCATTAATAAGTACTTAATAATGACAAGTTAAGAGCCAATATGTTACTAATTTGCATGTTAATAAGCAACTAATTAATGGTGAATATGTTCCCCATACTAAAGTGTTACCATGTTTTTTTTACTGGTGCATAAAATGAACCGTGCATGAACATCACCTTGTTCAAAGAACAAAACCAACACAGTGCATAAACTCACAACAAATTACACACCTGTAAATCAGTGTGACTTCTGCTCTTGCCATATCCATAATACGCCGATAGGGAGAAGTTTTTATTTACACGATGAGTCGGGTGTGTTTTGACCTCCGCCGAACCCCTGAGGCCGACTCACCGAACCCCTAGGGTTCGATCGAACCCAGGTTAAGAACCACTGCACTAAATGGATTGCGCTCCGTATTTTCCTCTGCGCACAAGTTTAGTGTTTTTGGACACGCAAACCTTTAGTAGATACAGTACGTATTAGACTAATCAATTTAATTTTTTTTTTTAATTTTTTTGTCCTGTCCATTTACTCAGGTAAATCATATTGTTCATGTAGATGCCCATATCAGCTGTACAGATGTATTTTACAAAAGAGAAGTGTGGGATACTTCTCTTGTTACCTTATTTGTATTTGACTTCATTAAATGTATTTATATTATTATTTGGTGCAGGAGGGGATAGAAAGAGAAAAAAAGGAAGACAGAGGGGGAAAAATTGCGGGGAGAAGAGGGAGATAAGGCAGAGAGACAACAACAGCAGCAAACACAACAATAACAATAACAACAACAACAACAACAGAAAAACATCAGCAAATAGGATATGTACAAATAGGATGGTAAAAGTGATAGCAAAGAAGCAGTTAGTGAAATAAATAATAATACAGAAATGACAATGAACATTATTACACTACAAATGGAGCAATACAAATACCAATAGAAATAGCACTATTGATAATGAATAATAACAATAATTACCTCTATTATGCAATTGTTTCAAATGTAACAATACATATGTGTAATGATGACTTGAAATACAAAATAAAGCTGATAAATGGAGGGGAAGAACGAGAAGCCAACTATATTACCCTTGTAGATTGTTATAGTAAAAATAGGTTAAGCTTTGTCGGTGTGCCATGTGTTACCAAGTTTCCCCAGTTTTAATTTAATTATAATCAAATTATGATTCTTTTACACAGGAATGAAAGTTTGAGTATCTCAAAATATACATTTTTTTCTATCATTGTTTTTGTGGTCTAATCGACAAAGGCAGGGATCAAAGTGATGCTGCAGTGGAGACGCATACAGTTGGCATGGAAACTTCTCAAATGAACTTGCTCTGTCAAGTCAAATAGGGATAAAACGTGAATAGGTTTTAATATTGCGGTAATAAATGTCAAAGCACCTGCACATCACATCTGTACATGATGTGACTGCGGATGACAGATTTCCCAGACATGTTACCTCTCCTCCCCTCAGCTCGCTCTTCTCTCGTGCGTCGGGCTTTTTGTTTAGTTGAGAAGTGACGGAGGGTTTAATCAAGAAAGCAGGCAATTCATCAATCCTAAAGAAGGTGCCTGCACACGCCTGACAGAGCGCACATGGTTTTAGAGCAACCTGAACCTGGCCAGCTGTCAGCCCGCACACACTGACTGCCACACACACACACACACACACACACAGCAGAGCAATCATCAGGCTAACAATTAACACAAATGGGTTGTTTTCTAGAAGCTATCATTGTCTGCAGGCAATCTCATTGTTAATGAAGGCAAGGTTATTTTTTAAATCTCAGTCACATACTGATGCTTCTTGTTTCCTCCACCAAACGTAACACATACCTGCTTCAAGTGTACGTACAGTAGGGAAAGGATTCATATGGCCCCACTCGTGGGTAGATCTCGCGTGAGAGGACGGGGAAGGGTAAATCATTTTTGCAATGCGGTCTGCTGAAAATGATGGAAAGTACAAGAAAGTTTAATCATATTACTTACGACTATACTGGCTCACCTGCACTGGCTTCCTGTGCACATAAGATGTGACTTTAAGGTTTTACTACTTACGTATTAGATATTACACGGTCTAGCTCCGTCCTATCTTGTCGATTGTATTGTACCATATGTCCCGGCAAGAAATCTGCATTCAAAGAACTCCGGCTTATTATTGATTCCCAGAGCCCAAAAAAAGTCTGCGGGCTATAGAGCGTTTTCTATTCGGGCTCCAGTACTCTGGAATGCCCTCCCGGTAACAATTAGAGATGCTACCTCAGTAGAAGCATTTAAGTCCCATCTTAAAACTCATTTGTATACTCTAGCCTTTAAATAGACCCCCCTTTTAGACCAGTTGATCAGCCGTTTCTTTTCTTTTCTCCTCTGCTCCCCTCTTCCTTGTGGAGGGGGGTGGGGCACAGGTCCGGTGGCCATGGATGAAGTGCTGGCTGTCCAGAGTCGGGACTTGGGGTGGACCGCTCGCCTGTGCATCGGCTGGGAACATCTCTGCGCTGCTGACCCGTCTCCGCTCGGGATGGTGTCCTGCTGGCCCCACTATGGACTGGACTCTTACTATTATGTTGGATCCACTATGGACTGGACTCTCACAGTATTATGTCAGACCCACTCGACATCCATTGCATTCGGTCTCCCCTAGAGGGGGGGGGGTTACCCACATATGCGGTCCTCTCCAAGGTTTCTCATAGTCATTCACATCGACGTCCCACTGGGGTGAGTTTTTCCTTGCCCTTATGTGGGCTTTGTACCGAGTATGTCGTTGTGGCTTGTGCAGCCCTTTGAGACACTTGTGATTTAGGGCTATATAAATAAACATTGATTGATTGATTGATTGAAAGCACAACTTTACATGGTCAAAGTTGGAATTGCCACAAAACACGTTAAGATATTCAACACTCTACTGCCTTCTGGCGACTAAAGTGGATACTGTACCCCTCCACTACCCAATATGTAAGGTTTATTGTGTCAGGTTAACGAATGGGACCATATGAATCCCCTTCCTACTAGGGCTGTGAATCTTTGGGTGTCCCACGATTCGATTCAATATCGATTCTTAGGGTCACGATTCGATTCAAAATCGATTATTTTCCCGATTCAAAACGGTTCTCTATTCATTCAATACATAGGATTTCAGCAGGATCCACCCCAGTCTGCTGACATGCAAGCAGAGTAGTAGATTTTTGTAAAAAGCTTTTATAATTGTAAAGGACAATGTTTTATCAACTGATTGCAATAATGTACATTTGCTTTAACTAGTAAATGAACCAAAAAAAAGACTTATTTTATCTTTGTGAAAATATTGGACACAATGTGTTGTCAAGTTTATGAGATGTGATGCAAGTGTAAGCCACTGTGACACTATTGTTCTTTTTTTTTTAGTTTTTATAAATGTGTAATGATTATGTCAATGAGGGATTTTTAATCACTGCTATGTTGAAATTGTAACTAATATTGATACTGTTGTTGATAATATTCATTTTTGTTTCACTACTTTTTGTTTGTTCTGTGTCGTGTTTGTGTCTCCTCTCAATTGCTCTGTTTATTGCAGTTCTGAGTGTTGCTGGGTCGGGTTTGGTTTTGGAATTGGATTGCATTGTTATGGTATTGCTGTGTAATTTTTGTTGTTGTTGGATTGATTAATTAAAAAAATAAAAAAATAAAAAAATAAAAAAAATAAAATAAAAATAAAATAAAAACATAAAAAAATAAAAACATAAAAATAAAATCGATTTTTAAAAAATCGACGTGAGAATCGTGATTCAAATTCAAATCCAATTTTTCCCCACACCCCTACTTCTTTCGGTACAGTTTGTGCTAGTTTTTAATTGTCCCTCAAACCCAGTGGTGTGGCCTTCTCTGCTGGCCTAACATAACCAGAAATCATGATCATAATTAAAGATAACATTAATTTTTTTATTTACCATCCATCCATCCATTTCTTACCGCTTAATCCCTTTGGGGTCGCGGGGGGCGCTGGAGCCTATCTCAGCTACAATCGGGCGGAAGGCGGGGTACACCCTGGACAAGTCGCCACCTCCTTTCCCTAAATATCTAAAAGTATTCATATTCTCTTCATGTCATATTATGCTCCTTCCAGCGCTGTTGTTTTTAAGTTGTATAGTTTTTATCCAATCAAAATTCAGCTAGCTTACGTTGCCATGCCGTACCAAATCTGCCCGAAGCCCTTAGAATCCACAATGCTGGCGTCCGTGCACAGTAAGTGAACGGGGACATACAGTTGACAGACGGTTGCGATAGCCAATCAGATTACAAGTTGTTGTCAGTAAGGTCTTCTAGCTGGCCTAAGGCAGATACATATTGTGATGTTATGAGCTAGGTAACATAAGAACTAAATTACCCAGCATGCCACAGTAGTGAAGAGCACGCGCAATAGCCGCGTTTAGCGGGATGTTTTTGATGAGCACGCTGTGGAGTAAACTTTAAGAACTCAGCCACCACGCCTCGTCTGCATCTTTTATGATTAGACAAGACAACACATAGATTTGCAAGGCCATTTTCAAGAAGGATATTTAAAGAGAAACTACATCTTGTGAGACGATGTCGGCCAACCCCGGAAGCTCGAATGGGTTCTACAGATTGTGAGTTCAGATATTTTATTTCTTTATTTTTTTCACGTTTAATATGGTTTTTACAATTTTGATTTTGACAGTACCACATAAGGTATGTTTTAATTGTTGATGCGGGTTTATTGATTTTTAAATGCACCAGAAAATAACCTGTTTTGTACACTGTTGGTGGTCATTCAATGCACAGTAGTGTTCCTATATAGTTTTTCTCCAGAAATGGTCATGTGGTGACATCAATTATGATATGTTCAAAGGTAATCATTGAAATTGGACATCACTGAAATATTGTGCGGAAATATGACCATATCACACCAATTCTCAAATCCCTTCACTGGCTTCCTGTTCCACTCAGGATTGAATACAAAGTCTCCCTACCAACCCACCAGTGCCTCCATGGAAATGCCCCCCTCTACCTCAAAGAACCACTCACCCCCAAATCATCCACACGACACCTCCGCTCCGGACAGGCTAACCCATACTTGCCAACCTTGAGACCTCCGATTTCGGGAGGTGGAGGGCGGGGGGCGTGGTCAGGGGTCGGGCGGGGCGTGGTTGGGGGCGTGGTTAAGAGGGGAGGAGTATATTGGCAGCTAGAATTCACCAAGTCAAGTATTTCATACATACACACACACACACACACACACATATATATATATATATATATATATATATCCTGAAAATGTGCAAACAAAACTGTGTTTAGATAATTGATACTTCAAACTTGCATAAATAAATATTAAGGAATATAACAAAACTTGGCTTCTGAGAGCTTCAAAATGTAATGAATAAAATGCTAAAGTTGTTGATAAACAAGCAATTATTTTAATAATTAAATATGGTCATTTTAAATGAATTATTATGATAATTTAAAATCAATTATTTCAAATATGTTCATTTTAATGTATAAATATATGGCTGGATGTAATAAGGAGTCAGAAAAAATAAAAATAAAAATACAATTAATTTTGATGTTTTTAACAAAATATAGTAAGAATGTATTTCGTTTTTTTTTTTTTTTAATTAATAAATATATGTATTTTTAGGTAAGATAAACATAATAGTACAATGTATTTCCAGTCTGGATGATTTAGTTCTTGTCATCCTGTTGTCCTCCTGTCGTGAAAAAAGGCTGTCCTCACTCGGGTCCGCATGGAGGCCACACCCCTCCAGCTCCGGCTGAAAATCGGGAGAATTTCGGGAGAATATTTGTCCCGGGAGGTTTTCGAGAGAGGCGATACATTTCGGGAGTCTCCCGGAAAATTCGGGAGGGTTGGCAAGTATGGGCTAACCTCCGAGGACAAAGCTACGAACAATGGGAGACCGGGCTTTCTGCTCCGCCTCTCCCAGTCTGTGGAACGCTCTTCCTTAACCCCTTGAGGGAACCACAGACTGTGGATGCTTTTAAAAAAGGCTTAAAAAGCCTTCTTTTTTAAAAAAAAGCTTTTTTTTTAGATATATGCATACTACTTCTAGCTATTAGACTGTTCTAATTTATATTTTTATTTATTTTTATTATCTTTTTATTTTTATTTTTCTTAATAGACTGTAGCACTTTGAGGTTGTTTACTCAATGTAAAGTGCTTTTTACAAATAACATCTATTATTATTAAATGCATTACTGAAGGCCTAGGTGGGAAACGCACGGCCCACCACTGCTCAAACCCCCTTAGCAACCAATATTTCGTCTCACTATTGGACCACTCGTCTGTATTATTGTCTGCTCTTGCAGCTTGACTCTTATGACAACAATTTGTCATTTTACATCAATTAAGGCATTTTTTCCATCTTTTTTTGCTTTTTTTCTGCTCAGGTGGAACAAACGCACCCGCATGACCCGGAGCACACACATTTAAAAGTGTATTATTAATTTGCATAGACATGTACTAATTCTAAAATGTATTGTATTAGAATTTAGAATTGAATGATGGTTGGTAAAAACCTTTGTTTTGGACACGGCTGTGCAGGAGCAGCAGAAGGAATCCTCACCACATGGTGTCTCTCTCCAGCTAGATAAAAACCTGCCATCCCCAGTCACCTCATACAGTCACACATTCTTCCAGGCTGGAGCACCGCAGCTGGCTCAGACTACACGTATTGGAGAGTGGGATGCAGCTTAAACTCCTCGCCTCTAAAATGTAATAGCCTTGCCTCTGTTAAAGTCATAAATGTCTCATTGCCAAAACAAGGCACGCGAGGTACATAATATGTATGTGTTGCGGGGGCAAATTGTTTACATTTGTTAACATTTGTTGTGTAAATAGAAAGCAGATGTTAACTTACATTGTATAGAACTGTACATACAATTGTAGCGCAGTGAGTGTTAAATGCAGCCATAAAGACGCAAATATTATTATTTCAAGGTTTGGTTAATCACATACTTGTCACATATCAGTGATTTACAAACACTGAAAGGTTTCAACTTGGAGGACATCTTCAATATAAAAAAAGGAACTCACACAAATACTTCACAATGCATCCTTGTGCTACGGTAAGTTTTGCCCACTAGATTCCTCACCCGTTGCTCACCAATGTCTTTGTGCGAGTCTTCAATATGCATTACATACATTGCAGTGGTTAAGGAACTGAGTAGGGACGGCGTGGCGCAGTGGTAGAGTGGCCGTGCGCAACCCGAGGGTCCCTGGTTCAATCCCCACCTAGTACCAACCTCGTCATGTCCGTTGTGTCCTGAGCAAGACACTTCACCCTTGCTCCTGATGGCTGCTGGTTAGCGCCTTGCATGGCAGCTCCCGCCATCAGTGTGTGAATGTGTGTGTGAATGGGTAAATGTGGAAGTAGTGTCAAAGCGCTTTGAGTACCTTGAAGGTAGAAAAGCGCTATACAAGTACAACCCATTTATCATTTATTTATCATTTACTTTGGGCACCTACTGAGTAGTTGTTGATATGCTTAAAAGCCTACTGAAACCCACTACTACCGACCACGCTGTCTGATAGTTTATATATCAATGACGAAATCTTAACATTGCAACACATGCCAATGCGGCATGTGTTGCCGCATTGGCAACACATTTAGCTTACTAAAGTGTAATTTTAAATTTTGCGCGAAATATCCTGCTGAAAACGTCTCGGTATGATGACGTCTGCGCGTGACGTCACGGATTGTGGAGGGCATTTTGGGACAGCATGGTGGCCAGCTATTAAGTCGTCTGTTTTCATCGCACAATTCCACAGTATTCTGGACATCTGTGTTGGTGAATCTTTTGCAATTTGTTCAATGAACACTGGAGACAGCAAAGAAGAAAGCTGTAGGTGGGAAGCGGTGTATTGCGGCCAACTGCAGCAAAAACACAAACACAGCCGGTGCTTCATTGTTTACATTCCTGGAAGATGACAGTCAAGCTTTACCATTGGCCTGTGGAGAACTGGGACAACAGAGACTCTTACCAGGAGGACTTTGAGTTGGATATGCAGACACGGTACCGTGAGTACACATGCAGCTGGGGCTTCCAAACATTTGATCGCTTGCCCGCACGTGCGTGCCGCTACTTATAGTCCGAAAAATACGGTATATAAAATAATATATATATATATATATATATATATATATATATTTATACTGTACTTTTATATATATATATATATATATATATATATATATATATATATATATATATATATATATACATACCAAATTTTTCGGACTTTAAGTCGCAGTTTTTTTCATAGTTTGGCCGGGCTCCAGTGCAACTTATATATGTTTTTTTCCTTCTTTATTATGCATTTTCGGCAGGTGCGACTTATACTCCGGTGCGACTTATACTCCGAAAAATACGGTATGTATATATATATATATATATATATATATATATATATATATATATATATATATATATATATATATATATTAGGGCTGCAACGACTAATCGATTAAATCGATTCAAATCGATTATAAAAATAGTTGCCGATTAATTTAGTCATCGATTTGTTGGGTCTATGCTATGCGCATGCGCAGAGGCTTTTTATTTTATTTTTTTAATAAACCTTTATTTATAAACTGCAACATTTACAAACAGCTGAGAAACAATAATCAAAATAAGTATGGTGCCAGTATGCTGTTTTTTTTCCCAATAAAATACTGGATAGGATAGAAATGTAGTTTGTCTCTTTTATCCGATTATTAATCGATTAATCAAAGTAGTAATCGACTGATTAATCGATTATCAAATTAATCGTTAGCTGCAGCCCTAATATATATATATATATATATATATATATATATATATATATATATATATATATATATATATATATATATATATATATATATATATATTGCATTTCTTTGTCTCGTTTTGCAACTACTGTAGTGCATTATGTAGTGGACTTTGACTTTGTATGCAATTGCAATTCCAAGATGGCAGTGGTGTATAGACTGCAGTGTGTTGCTTTTGTCAGGAAGTAATCTTTGTTATTTAGTCTGTTGAGCGCTAAACAGTGCCTTCTTTATGCTTTGTTGCCATGGAAAATGACCTAGAAGCAGTACAGCTGAGTCCGCTCTGAGTGCTTGACTGCTTGTTTACCGGCCGAGTGCTAGAGCTGGTGCAAGTCTGCAACCATGCAACAAACTTAACAGTTATGGCACAGTTTGATTTTTACGTGACAGACTTCTGTCGGTACTACCGAGTACCAAATCCGGTACCCGTCCCCATTAACTACAATAACATATATTCTCTGATAAGTCTAATGTGTGGGAGAGGTTACCTGTCATTGTGTAGCTTCCACCGCTCTGGTGCTCATCTGGCCTACTGATGATGGTCTTACTACAGGCAAACAAAAAAAGAAAAGAAAATTTACTGGATCAATCTGCCATTACTACTGGTACTACTACTATTACTTAATTGAGAGGCGTATTAAATGGAAGGTTATCATGTCTGTGTCATGTCTGTGTAATCATGTTTTGTTTTAGTCATGTTTTTAGTTATTGGACTCTTTAGTTTCTGGCTTTTCACTCCCTTGTCTTGTTTCCATGATTACCCATTAGTTTCACCTGTTCCACGTTTGGACTCATTGTGCACTCTTGTTTGTCACCATAGCAACCCATTAGTTTTCACCTGTCACGTCACGCACCTGTTTCACGTTTTGAGTCACGTACCTGTTTTCGTTAATCATGTCTGTAGTATTTAAGTTCATTGTTTTTCATTTTGTCTTTCTGGTGACATACCCCTGACTTTCTGCTTCTCACTCTGTTTACCTCTGCGCACTTCATGCCATGTCAAGTAAGTTTTTTCTATTCATGCCACAGTTAGCGACTTTTGTTCATGTCCATAGTTTTTTGCCCACGTGCAAGTCTTTTTGTTTCGTTAGTCAAGTTTGTACTTCCGCCTTGAGCGCGCTTTTTGTTCCTTTGTTAGTGTAAAATAAATAATGTCTTCACCTTCATGCCATGTCTGGTCCAAATGTTCATTTGCACCACGGGAGAACAAACCACGCCATAGTCCAAGTCTTGACAGATGTCGCCAGCACGACACACTGAAAACAATGAACTTAAATACTATAGACATGATTAACGAAAACAGGTGCGTGACTCAAAATGTGAAACAGGTGCGTGACGTGACAGGTGAAAACTAATGGTTGCTATGGTGACAAAACAAAAGTGCACAAAAAGTCCAAAAACCAAAACGAACATGACCAAAACAAAAACATGATCACACAGACATGACAGTCTGTGGCATTTATATTCCTATAGCATTTATTATCATAGTTTCATAAGTAGTAGAAACAGGGAGAACATTAAGTTATACTACTAAAATGTTTCCATTTAAAAGGTAGACCAAAGCTTCAAAATCAAAGTTTGAGTGTAAATGGGGAAAATAAGGCAAACATTAAAACGGTGCATCAGTTGCCTGCAGGCTTGAGCAGACCTTCAACAGGGCTTTGGAGTGGGATCTTGTTAAGTCTGGAGGAGCTGCGGGATTCCATTATTCAAGGGAAGTCTGCTTTTACTGGTTCATGGCCTTGTATTACAGAAAACAGCACCGAATGCACTTTGTGGGCAGTTGAAGTTAACAAACCATATAAGATTGAAATCCTCATCAATCAAGCTATCACAAATTACACCCCTGGCCTCACCCCTATGGATCGATAAATCCTCAGCTTGTGAGGAGGGCGAAAAACAGCTTCAAGATAGCTGCATAAGACGGCGTGCCTTGGAGGCAGCTAAAGAATACAACAGCTATAAAACTAACCATCTCATAATGATGATGCAAAGTAATATCATTAAAATGGGGATTGCTATGATTAGCACAGACAGACATTATGTAAGACCAGGTAAGCAAGAGTCTGAAGAAATTGTAGCGATAGATGCAAGAATGTTCCAAATCATGTATACTTTGCTTGTTTAATAACTGTATTTAGGGTAAATGCATGGGCGGCTTGAAGGAGTATAACTGATCTTGTCCTATGAAATAAACAACTATAATAATTTCTACAGAGGGCAACAAAACAAGACTTCTGACTGTGTGGTATTTATGAGCTTGAAGCCTGCAACTCAGATGCATTTGCAATGAAAGGGTTGACTTTTCTTCCCCTCATTTACATTAGCATTTGGCCATGTTGAATCCAGACCAATTGTGAATTTTTAAAAGGTTGGCATCAATCTTGTGGGGACGATTGCCATATTCGCTGCAGACTTCTTTTACTTTGCAAAGGTTGATTCGGCAGCTGAAAAGGAAGCTGCACATCTGTCAAGCACACGGACATACAGGATTCCGATGACGTGGTAGTGGAAAGTTTAAATGTCTTTTTTTTAGGAGCTTGTGTTTGTTTTGGTCAATCAATGCCCTGAGGCGCCAATTGAAAAACAAGCCGAGCATGTGGGTGTCTTTATTTTTCTAAGTGATGGTACCTGAAAGGCCTACTGAAACCCACTACTACCGACCACACAGTCTGATAGTTTATATATCAATGATGAAATCTTAACATTGCAACACATGCCAATACGGCCGGGTTAGTTTACTAAAGTGCAATTTTAAATTCCGTGCAAAATATCCTGCTGTAAACGTCTCAGTATGATGACGTCAGCGTGTGACGTCGCGGATTGTAGAGGACATTTTGGGACAACATGGTGGCCAGCTATTAAGTCGTCTGTTTTCGTCGCAAAATTCCACAGTATTCTGGACATCTGTGATGGTGAATCTTTTGCAATTTGTTCAATGAACAATGGAGACAGCAAAGAAGAAAGCTGTAGGTGGGAAGCGGTGTATTGCGGCCAACTTCAGCAATACAAACACGGCCGGTGTTTCAATGTTTACATTCCCGAAAGATGACAGTCAAGCTTTACCATTGGCCTGTGGAGAACTGGGACAACAGAGACTCTTACCAGGAGGACTTTGAGTTGGATACGCAGACACTGTACCGTGAGTACGCATGCAGCTGCGGCTTCCAAACATTTGATCGCTTGCCCGTACGTGCGTGCCGCTATGTGCATGTCACGTACGTAACTTTGGGGACTTTGGGGAAATATATGTGCTGTATGAACTTTGGGGAGGTGAACGGTACTTTGGGCTGTGGGATTGAGTGTGTTGTGCAGGTGTTTGAGTTATATTGGCGGGTTATATGGACGGGAGGGGGGAGGTGTTTGTTATGCGGGATTAATTTGTGGCATATTAAATACAAGCCTGGTTGTGTTGTGGCTAATAGAGTATATATATGTCTTGTGTTTATTCCCAGCTGAATATCAGGTCCCACCCGCCTCTCACAGCATCTTCCCTATCTGAATCGCTCCCACTGCCCTCTAGTCCTTCACTCTCACTTTCCTCATCCACAAATCTTTCATCCTCGCTCAAATTAATGGGAAAATCGTCGCTTTCTCGGTCCGAATCGCTCTCGCTGCTGGTGGCCATGATTGTAAACAATGTGCAGATTTGAGGAGCTCCACAACCTGTGACGTCACGCTACTCGTCTGCTACAGGCAAGGCTTTTTTATCAGCGACCAAAACTTGCGAAATTTATCGTCGATGTTCTCTACTAAATTATTACAGCAAAAATATGGCAATATCGCAAAATGATCAAGTATGACACATAGAATGGACCTGCTATCCTCGTTTAAATAAGAAAATTGCATTTCAGTAGGCCTTTAAACTCCCAAACCATGCAAAACCTTCAATGTTTTAATTTTCTAAAGGAAAAACAAAGTCTTTCCACTCCAAATTGGTTATTTCTAAATACAATTTCAGGTGCATTGGAGAGGCTGACATATGGCAAATCAATTAGACAACTAATTCCTCAAACAAAAAAAACATGGCAAGTGCATTTGCTAATCAACAGCAGTGTCGGGACTCGTATTACGGTGGCCACTGGAGTTTTGACAACAATTAATCCTCATTTCAGGCAAGGAGAGCCATATTGACACATATTCCTAATTTGAATATGCAATTATGGTGTCGTTCCTCATCAAATTACTGTAAAACTGGGAACACAGCCTGGAAGACTTATACAATTACAAGACTTATCAAGAGACCTATGTTCCCAAAAAAATCTGTCTGAGTTAAAATCGCATTAGTGCCGCAAATCAAACCACAGCAGTAAAGTTCACTTCATTGTGTTGCTACAGCTGTGGTTCAAATATTTTCAAGAGCATTCTTCACGTTGCTGATTTGTCGATGTAAAAAAGACAGAGGAGAAAAAACTCAGACAGACAGTGGGGACAAAAGTCAGTGGAGATGATGAGGAAAGTGATATCACTGTAAAGCCAGAGTTGTGATACAGGAAGCAGAAGGCTCTTGTTTTGACACACATCCAGCTTCTCCCGTGACAACACCTCCACACGTTCCTTTATGTGCTGACAGTGCTGCTTTATAGGTGCCACTATCTCAGCCATCATTATCCTCCTTTAAGCTCAGAGTCAGTCAGAGGCTGAAAAAAAAGGTTCTCTCTGAATTTTGTAGCAAATCACAGAAGAGCACGAGCCCATCACATCTCCGCAGATCACTCAATCATTCCCAGCACTGAAACCATCGTTGGGATCTGAGCTCCTTTTTGCAACTTTTTAGAATGCAACAAGTAATGAGAAGGATTGAGTGAGACCGTCATGCACCACTGACAGACACACAATCAGGATGACTCTTTCTCTCAACAAAAATGTACGGTAGGAAGTCTTGGATAACCAGCAAGCAACACAAGCAGATACGATCTCCTGCAGAGGTGCTTCAGTGTGAGTGTCACAGCCAGAACGCTGCATGACTCGTAATGTATTGATATGCCAGTTCTGACATGGACGACTCTCTCGGTGTCAGGTGTAAGAAAGTCAGCATTGCAATATAAAAAAAACCCCCACAGATATTCAGCTTTGACATTTTTATCACTACTGTTTGATTTAAAAGGTGCCCGTGTGTACATTGGGCTAAGATTCTAATAGAAATGTCACTGAGATTTGAGTGAACAAGAAGGAATGGTAATATTAGGACAAGGCTAATGTATGCTGGCTAAAGAGGTCAGATACCAGTAACGGCAATGACAGTTTTATCAGGAGAACAAGTGCTGTGGCCATAAGAAGGATGGATGACAGGGGTCTTTACTGGACACATTTGAAGGCTGAAAGTATAATATTTTACCCCAGCTGCAAACGCTGGGGTTACAATTCTGTTTTACGTAGGATATGACGAACAAGCAATGAAGAAAAACCAAACTCCTATACCTCCTTTGAACACTTGTCGAACCAAAAGTCGATGAGAGAAATATACCAATAAAGAAAAACTATAAAAAACAAATATCATTCAGCATTTCAAAAGGTCAAGTATATTACTTTATACCTGTATCAATCAATCAATCAATATTTATTTATATAGCTCTAAATCACAAGTGTCTCAAAGGGTTGCACAAGCCACAACGACATTCCTCGGTACAGAGCCCACATAAGGGCAAGGAAAAACTCACCCCAGTGGGACGTCGATGTGAATGACTATGAGAAACCTTGGAGAGGACCGCTTATGTGGGTAACCCCCCCCTCTAGGGGAGACCGAATGCAATGGATGTCGAGTGGGTCTAACATGATATTGTGAGAGTACAGTCCATAGTGGATCCAGCATAACAGTACGAGTCCAGTCCACAGTGAGGTCAGCAGGAAACCATCCCGAGCGGAGACGGGTCAGCAGAGCAGAGATGTTCCCAAACGATACACAGGCGAGCGGTCCACCCCGGGTCTCGACCCCGGACAGCCAGCACCCCATCCATGGCCACCGGACCTGTGTGTCTCCCCCTCCACAAGGATAGGGGGGAGCAGAGGAGAAAAGAAAAGAAACGGCAGATCAACTGGTCTAAAAAAAAAAGGGAGCTATTCAAAGGCTAGAGTATACAAATGAGTTTTAAGATGGGACTTAAATGCTTCTAATGAGGTAGCATCTCTAACTGTTACCGGGAGGGCATTCCATAGTACTGGAGCCCCAATAGAAAACGCTCTATAGCCCGCAGACTTTTTTTGGGCTCTGGGAATCACTAATAAGCCGGAGTTCTTTGAACGCAGATTTCTTGCCGGGACATATGGTACAATACAATCAGCAAGATAGGATGGAGCTAGACCGTGTAGTATTTTATACGTAAGTAGTAAAACCTTAAAGTCACATCTTAAGTGCACAGGAAGCCAGTGCAGGTGAGCCAGTATAGGCGTAATATGATCAAACTTTCTTGTTCTTGTCAAAAGTCTAGCAGCCGCATTTTGTACCAATTGTAATCTTTTAATGCTAGACATAGGGAGACCCGAAAATAATACGTTACAGTAATCGAGACGAGACGTAACGAACGCATGAATAATGATCTCAGCGTCGCTGGTGGACAAAATGGAACACATTTTAGCGATATTACGGAGATGAAAGAAGGCCGTTTTAGTAACACTCTTAATGTGTGACTCAAACGAGAGAGTTGGGTCGAAGATAATACCCAGATTCTTTGCCGAGTCGCTTTGTGTAATTGTTTGGTTGTCAAATGTTAAGGTGGTATTATTAAATAAATGTTGGTGTTTCTATTTTAATGTTGACTATTTAAACAGAACAGCTTAAACACTTTAATGTGTTGGGGATATGTGTGTGCAAAGTGTCAGTAATTGGTTAGTCACGTGTTTTATTCATGTTTTGTGTTTTTTTTACACAATGAATGAGGTTGGGTGTGCTGTGGTTAACTCTTCTTTAACGGTCAGTTGATATGGTGTTATTTTGAAGTAGGGATGATACAATTACCAGTAATAATGATACACCACGGTAAAAATCCCAAAAGTTAGTATTACCGTTTTAAATTAAAATGATTGTAAAACCGTGATTGCAGCATTAAAGGCCGACTGAAACCCACTACTACCGACCACGCAATCTGATAGTTTATATATCAATGATGAAATCTTTACATTGCAACACATGCCAATACGATTTACTAAAGTGCAATTTTAAATTTTGCGCCGAAATATCCTGCTGAAAACGTTTCGGTATGATGACGCCTGCGCGTGACATTTTGGGACAGCATGGTGGCCAGCTATTAAGTCGTCTGTTTTCAACGCAAAATTCCACAGTATTCTGGACATCTGTGTTGGTGAATCTTTTGCAATTTGTTCAATGAACAATGGAGACAGCAAAGAAGAAAGCTGTAGGTGGGAAGCGGTGTATTGCGGCCGGCTTCAGCAACACAAACACAGCCGGTGTTTCATTGTTTACATTCCCGAAAGATGACAGTCAAGCTTTACCATTGGCCTGTGGAGAACTGGGACAACAGAGACTCTTACCAGGAGGACTTTGAGTTGGATACGCAGGCGCGGTACCGTGAGTACGCAGCTGCGGCTTCCAAACATTTGATCGCTTGCCCGTACGTGCGTGCCGCTATGTGCATGTCACGTACGTAACTTTGGGGACTTTGGGGAAATATATGTGCTTTATGAACTTTGGGGAGGTGAACGGTACTTTGGGCTGTGGGATTGAGTGTGTTGTGCAGGTGTTTGAGTTGTATTGGCGGGTTATATGGACGGGAGGGGGGAGGTGTTTGTTATGCGGGATTAATTTGTGGCATATTGAATATAAGCCTGGTTGTGTTGTGGCTAATAGAGTATATATATGTCTAGTGTTTATTTACTGTTTTAGTCATTCCCAGCTGAATATCAGGTCCCACCCGCCTCTCACAGCATCTTCCCTATCTGAATCGCTCCCACTGCCTTCTAGTCCTTCACTCTCACTTTCCTCATCCACAAATCTTTCATCCTCGCTCAAATTAATGGGGAAATCATCACTTTCTCGGTCCGAATCGCTCTCGCTGCTGGTGGCCATGATTGTAAACAATGTGTGAGGAGCTCCACAACCTGTGACGTCACGCGCATATCGTCTGCTACTTCCGGTACAGGCAAGGCTTTTTTTTCAGCGACCAAAAGTTGCAAACTTTATCGTCGATGTTCTCTACTAAATCCTTTCAGCAAAAATATGGCAATATCGCGAAATGATCAAGTATGACACATAGAATGGACCTGCTATCCCCGTTTGAATAAGAAAATCTCATTTCAGTAGGCCTTTAACAGCTTACTCCATTACAAACGTCATACCCCAATCGAAACACATTGCTGTCTTATCAATGAGGCTATTCAATTTTGCACATTGAACCTACAGGTAGGGTTGCCAATTACCTGAAAAAATAATATGGGACACCTTTCAGGGTTGGTCGACCTCATTTTATTTGTATTAAAGGAGTTTTATACTATCCAGTTGCTTCCATATATTATGGAGGTAACTGGACTCTTCTTGTTTAAGATGTTTCAGAGTTGCTTACATTCAACCTTTGTGGATTATATGACCCGATGACAGGCAATTTACACTTATATTTTTATACTGTTTGACTCCAAACAGAATTTACCTAGCTGCATAGGTTTTGGATTAATACGAATACATGGGAAACTAATTATTCAATAGAATTTTTTTGAGCAAAATACCTAAAATCACATACTAAAGTAATGTGTTTTGTCTTAAATAGAAATATTAACTAAATACAAATAAACCCATTTCTTTAAAAAGGAGCCATATGTAATAATTGCATGTGAAGTCATCATTAAATGGCCCTGATCTGTCAAAAGGCATTAATAAATCATATTCTGTTCGAATACCTCTATAACTGATAACAGTAGTTCAGCCGGGATATGCTCATTTCAAAATTAAATTTACAGCCCTGAAATTGTGTTATTGTTTTCATTCCGATGTCCCGCCCTTTATCGTTTGACCAATTAGAAAGTATAACCATTGCTAGCATTGGTTGTAGTTCATTTTAGTCTTTGTTTTCTGATAATACTGACAATAACCATATGATTCCCATTTGTTGTGATATTGTACGCGGGCAAGACGTACTTCTTCCTGAAAATAGCCTAATTTCTGTGTAAAATTTGTTGGTTAGAGATTTGTTTTTGACAAAACGCTTGTCTATTCAGCTATTATGGTCCGAGCACATCAACCCCTATTAAGAGGCAGTGGAAGTTTGAAGTTCCTTGGAGCATACTTGCCAACCCTCCCGAATTTTCCGGGAGACTTCCGAAATTCAGCGCCTCTCCCGAAAACTTCCTGGGACAAATATTCTCCCGAAAATCTCCCGATTTTCAGCCGGAGCTGGAGGCCACGCCCCCTACAGCTCCATGCGGACCTGAGTGAAGACAGCCTTTTTTCACGACGGGAGGACAACAGGGTGACAAGAACTAAATCATCCAGACTACAGATAAATTTTATTATTATGCTTATCTTACCTAAAAATAAATATATTTATTAATTAAAAAAAAAAAAACTAAATAAATGTTTACTATAATTTGCTAAAAATATCAAAATTAATTGTATTTTTATTTGTATTTTTTCTGACTCCTTATTACATCCAGCCATAGAATTATACAGATACATTAAAATAAACATATTTGAAATAATTAATTTTAAATTATCATAATAATTCATTTAAAATAACCATATTTAATTATTAAAATAATTGCTTATTTATCAACAACTTTAGCATTTTATTTATTACATTTTGAAGCTCTCAGAAGCCAAGTTATGTTATATTCATGTTATATTTATGCATGTTTGAAGTATCAATTATCTAAACACATTTTTGTTTGCATATTTTCAGGATGTGGATATATATATATATATATATATATATATATATATATATATATATATATATATATATATATATATATATATATATATCAGTGACGTGCGGTGAGGTTGATGGCTGGTGAGGCACTGACTTCATCAGAGTCAGATTTACAAACATATGAACCCTAAAGAGTATCTTATTCACCATTTGATTGGCAGCAGTTAACGGGTTATGTTTAAAAGCTCATACCAGCATTCTTCCCTGCTTGGCACTCAGAATCAAGGGTTGGAATTGGGGGTTATTAAATCACCAAAAATGATTCCCGGGCGTGGCGCCGCTGCTGCCCACTGCTCCCCTCACCTCCCAGGGGGTGATCAAGGGGATGGGTCAAATTCAGAGGACAAATTGCATTACACCTAGTGTGTGTGTGACAATCATTGGTACTTCAACTTAACTTTAACTTTACACATACAAACTGTAGCACACAAAAAAGCACATTTAATTAAAAAAAACGTTATTATGGTCTTACCTTTACTTATAAAATAAGTCCATGAGCCACTGGATTAATGCACCCCCTGACGAGAGTGTTATATCAACTAAAGCCCTCACTTAAACTTTCCACGTGCAAGATTGAATCTATTTTAAAAAGTGTAACCGAGGGTTTATAAATGTCGCCTATACTGTATGAAACTACAAAATAACAAACACGGAGGCTCCAGTTTACACGAGGACCACTTTATTTACCTTCTTTCAAAAACTTCCGCTCCACTCCAACGTGTCATCACTTCCGCTCTTAGCGCCTTCAAAATAAGAGCTCAAGGCATATACTGTATAACAGCGCAAAACAGGAACTTTACATCACAAAGAGGAAAGCCCATAAAAATAGGTTACAAAAGTTATTTAATAAGAAGCCAAAAAGTGCAAAAACAATAATGTTCGTGTTGGAGGAGTTGTGAATTAGGTACACCTGCAGTCTGCAGGTGTACCTAATGTTGTGGCCCTGCAGTCATTCACAACTCCTCCAACACGAACATTATTGTTTTTGCACTTTTTGGCTTCTTATGAAATAACTTTTTTAAATAGATTCAATCTTGCACGTGGAAAGTTTAAGTGTGGGCTTTAGTTGATATAACACTCCCGTCAGGGGTTGCCGTACATTCTACGGCGGGGGTGCAGGAGGCGAGCCTCAGCCAGTGCGTCTTTTGCAGCCGTTTTATGATCGCTCAGCACAAGAAATACTTTACACACATACAGTTGTTGACAAAATACACTGTACATGATATACCTCAGCTAACTAAACTATGGAAATGTATAATATAATTCATATAGCAATACAGTCTCACTGCACAGCAGGCCAGCAGTTAGCCGAGTCCGCAATCCATGGTGAGGCACAACGCAGTGACGTGCCTCAACTGGCTGCTGTTCACCGCACCGTCTCTTCTCAGTATTTGAACGGCAAATGTGAAAATTCTGCGATTTTAAATAAAAATAATCTAAAACGGGTGAAGTTAAATGGAAAATAACTTTATAGTATAATCACTGGATACATATAACAATTTAATAAAAGCAAATTATTTTTACATTTTTTTTCTTTCCATGATGGCAGGTGAGGCCCTGCCTCACCTGCCTCTAGTGACTGCACGTCACTTATATATATATATATATATATGTATGAAATACTTGACTCTGTGAATTCTAGCTGTCAATATACTCCTCCCCTCTTAACCACGCCCCCAACCACGCCCCGCCCCCGACCACGCCCCCACCCCACACCCACCACCTCCCGAAATCGGAGGTCTCAAGGTTGGCAAGTATGCCTTGGAGTAGCCCAGTCGATCGAGCTGGATTCGGCTGCGTATCTGGCAACATCATTCAGGGAGAGGGGGAGGGGACTACAGAATTGTGACCGTGATTGCAGTACCATTTCTGGCCAGATTATTACAGATGGCTCCTTTAACAGAATTAAGTGTGCAACTTTATGATAGAGCAGGTCTCAAACTTTTATCACTATGAGAACGACTCCGACAAAAAGAGAGGTGAAATATTTGTGTTATTGTGTTGACTGGCAACATTTTGATTTGTGCTTCATTGTTGAAGGAAATCTTCATTCGATGCAAAATACGGGACAAAGTGTGTCCCTTGACATCTCAATACGGAATGGGTACTTTTGTTTCTAAATACAGGACGATTCCATTTTTTTAGGGGACGTTTGGCAACCCTACCGATAGGCTATGCTCTCTTATTTCGGAATTTACGGACTAAAAGTTCAACACTCAAATAAGACGAAGCAACACAAGTTGACAATTTTCTTCTGCCAAGGAAAATATACTGTGTGTTTTATCTTTATTTACTTAAATACAGCTTCAAAATGAGTCAGTGTGAAACAGTGTGTAAGTTTTTGAGCACATTTAACAACATTGCGATATGAAGTGTTCATATCGTTGTATTCCAAGTTAATTGTATTGACCTAAGGAGCAATAGCAATATTGTATCGATAACTAACTTGATGCTAATATAAAGTGGTGAATAAAAAATTGCAGATATTTCATAGAAAAATATAATATCAACTGAAAAAACTGCAGACATTTTACATCATTAGCAATAAACAAAATGTGCCGGTATTTATACGGAAGTCAGCTCAACAGGTTTGCACACTAAACATTTTAGTGTCTCAAGATGGTGTAACAGCCTGAGCCAATAATGAATAACTGTTGCGGTTTATCTTGTATTTTATTTAAACTTCCTCTACTAATTACACAAATTGTCCTACTTACTACCTACATTGAGGTGATTAATGGGTGTGTCTTAAGATTGGCTCTATTCAGAAATCCCATTAATTTGTTTATTTTTGTTCACAAAAAGACCACAGCCAAAGTTAACTAAGGTTTAAAATAGATCATAGCAGCTTTTAGATTCCAAACATGGGTCAAAATAATGGAATTTATTGACAGCATTTTAAACAGTTTGGCTGATTTTTCATTGAATGGGAATGAAGTGCACTATGATGGAAATGACTACAAAGACAGTATTGTACAAACCCCGTTTCCATATGAGTTGGGAAATTGTGCTAGATGTAAATATAAACAGAATACAATGATTTGCAAATCATTTTCAACCCATATTCAGTTGAATATGCTACAAAGACAACATATTTGATGTTCAAAATGATTATCATTTTTTTTTTTTGCAAATAATCATTAACTTTAGAATTTGATGCCAGCAACACGTGACAAAGAAGTTGGGAAAGGTGGCAATAACTACTGATAAAGTTGAGGAATGCTCATCAAACACTTATTTGGAACATCCCACAGGTGAACAGGCAAATTGGGAACAGGTGGGTGCCATGATTGGGTATAAAAGTAGATTCCATGAAATGCTCAGTCATTCACAAACAAGGATGGGGCGAGGGTCACCACTTTGTCAACAAATGCGTGACCAAATTGTTGAACAGTTTAAGAAAAATCTTTCTCAACCAGCTATTGCAAGGAATTTAGGGATTTCACCATCTACGGTCCGTACTATCATCAAAGGGTTCAGAGAATCTGGAGAATTCACTGCACGTAAGCAGCTAAGCCTGTGACCTTCGATCCCTCAGGCTGTACTGCATCAACAAGTGACAATAGTGTGTAAATGATATCACCACATGGGCTCAGGAACACTTCAGAAACCCACTGTCAGTAACTACAGTTGGTCGCTACATCTGTAAGTGCAAGTTAAAACTCTCCTATGCAAGGCGAAAACCGTTTATCAACAACACCCAGAAACGCCGTCGGCTTCGCTGGGTCTGAGCTCATCTAAGATGGACTGATACAAAGTGGAAAAGTGTTCTGTGGTCTGACGAGTCCACATTTCAAATTGTTTTTGGAAACTGTGGACGTCGTGTCCTCCGGACCAAAGAGGAAAAGAACCATCCGGATTGTTATAAGCGCAAAATTGAAAAGCCAGCATCTGTGATGGTATGGGGGTGTATTAGTGCCCAAGACATGGGTAACTTACACATCTGTGAAGGCGCCATTAATGCTGAAATGTACATACAGGTTTTGGAGCAACATATGTTGCCATCCAAGCAACGTTACCATGGACGCCCCTGCTTATTTCAGCAAGACAATGCCAAGCCACGTGTTACATCAACGTGGCTTCATAGTAAAAGAGTGCGGGTACTAGACTGGCCTGCCTGTAGTCCAGACCTGTCTCCCATTGAAAATGTGTGGCGCATTACGAAGCTTAAAAAAAACACAACGGAGACCCCTGGACTGTTGAACAACTTAAGCTGTACATCAAGCAAGAATGGGAAAGAATTCCACCTGAGAAGCTTAAAAAATGTGTCTCCTCAGTTCCCAAACGTTTACTGAGTGTTGTTAAAAGGAAAGACCATGTAACACAGTGGTGAACATGCCCCTTCCCAACTACTTTGGCACGTGTTGCAGCCATGAAATTCTAAGCTAATTATTATTTGCAAAAAAAAAATAAAGTTTATGAGTTTGAACATCAAATATCTTGTCTTTGTAGTGCATTCAATTGAATATGGGTTGAAAATGATTTGCAAATCATTGTATTCCGTTTATATTTACATCTAACACAATTTCCCAACTCATATGGAAACGGGGTTTGTTTAATGTACTTCATCATCACTATGTCAGTATATTTAATATATGACCTAAAAATGACACCAGAAGTATTTGTAACTGTACAGGTATGTTTGGGTGCCTGTACTACATGCTACTGTACAGATGCCGGATAAACAGTCAAAGGACTCAGGTGTATTATATACCCACAGTCCTCATGTGTCAGTGAATTATGGATGGAATTACTCTCGAAAGAAGGCTCAGAGTGTCGAATGAATTTGAATGTTAATACAAAACCAGTAGCCTGTGATCTCAGCAGGCATCAGAGGGGGTGTGCGTTGCTTCGAGGTGCATTTCATCCCAACCTCTCATCCTCACAAACTTCAAAAGAGCTGAGGATTACCAGTAAAAGCTAAAAAAAAAAAAAAAGGCACACATGGGCCTAAACTCTTTGCCTCTGAATGTGTAGCTTTTTACTCATTTTATTTATTCATTCTCATCGAAATGTATTTCCATGTGAACAGTTGTTTGCTTTCTTTGGATATTTTAAGTGGCTTTTTACTGAGTTCAGCAAAGGATAGGAGAGTTAAAAATAAATAAAAAAAAGCTTCATGCTGGCATACCTGCCAACAGCCTGTGCCAAGCCCACTCTGACACCGTCTTGGCTGTTTATTTACAATTTGCAGTGGGAATTCCCAGGTTTTCATTGCAATAAATAATCAAGCTTATCTGCCTTGGAGCTTTCTCTAAGGCCCGGGGCGGAGGATGCTGGAGCAGAGAGCGGACACGCGCATTCTAGCATGCCAAATATTTTGGAGCTTTCTTCTCTTCCGGTGCAGCTGTTGCTCCCTCTCCAGGCTATATCTCCTCCTGTTTGTGTGCACAGCAATGTTCTTGCTACAGTCACATAGCAACCTGACTGTGCCTCTTGGGAAACTCCATACAAATAGAGGTTTAGCCCTTTTTGAACTCAGGTTAGCCTCTCTTGAATTTACTCTCACAACCTTGTTGGTCCAGCAATGAATTGCTCAATTGACAGACCTCCGCCTATACCGTGATATATTTGATGATACACTGACAAAACACATTTAATAACAATTAACAACAAATCATGGAATCTGTTTTCGTAAAACATTACCTGGCAATGTCAGATGAGGAATCAGAGTTAACTGTGCTCGATCTTTCCTGAGATATCTGCAGATGAGGCACATCTCCCACTCGATACCAGATTCCCATGTTATTGATTTCTCTGTGCAACAAGAAAAAAATTACATCAATGTGCATTAAAGGCCTACTGAAACCCACTACTACCGACCACGCAGTCTGATAGTTTATATATCAATGATGAAATCTTAACATTGCAACACATGCCAATACAGCCGGGTTAGCTTACTAAAGTGCAATTTTAGATTTTGCGCGAAATATCCTGCTGAGAACGTCTTGGTATGATTGGACATTGGTGGCCAGCTATTAAGTTGTCTGTTTTCATCGTACAATTCCACAGTATTCTGGACATCTGTGTTGGTGAATCTTTTGCAATTTGTTCAATGAACAATGGAGACAGCAAAGAAGAAAGCTGTAGGTGGGAAGCGGTGTATTGCGGCCGACTGCAGCAACACAAACACAGTCGGGGTTTCATTGTTTACATTCCCGGGAGATGACAGTCAAGGTTTACCATTGGCCTGTGGAGAACTGGGACAACAGAGACTCTTACCAGGAGGACTTTGAGTTGGATACGCAGACACGGTACCGTGAGTACGCATGCAGCTGCGACTTCCAAACATTTGATCGCTTGCCCGTACGTGCTTGCCGCTATGTGCATGTCACGTACGTAACTTCTGGGACTTTGGGGAAATATATGTGCTGTATGAACTTTGGGGAGGTGAACGGTACTTTGGGCTGTGTGATTGAGTGTGTTGTGCAGGTGTTTGAGTTGTATTGGCGGGTTATATGGACGGGAGGGGGGAGGTGTTTGTTATGCGGGATTAATTTGTGGCATATTAAATATAATTCTGGTTGTGTTGTGGCTAATAGAGTATATATATGTCTTGTGTTTATTTACTGTTTTAGTCATTCCCAGCTGAATATCAGGTCCCACCCGCCTCTCACAGCATCTTCCCTATCTGAATCGCTCCCACTGCCCTCTAGTCCTTCACTCTCACTTTCCTCATCCACAAATCTTTCATCCTTGCTCAAATTAATGGGGAAATCATCGCTTTCTCGGTCCGAATCGCTCTCGCTGCTGGTGGCCATGATTGTAAACAATGTGCAGATGTGAGGAGCTCCACAACCTGTGACGTCACGCTACTCGTCTGCTACTTCCGGTACAGGCAAGGCTTTTTTATCAGCGACCAAAAGTTGCAAACTTTATCGTCGATGTTCTCTACTAAATCCGTTCAGCAAAAATATGGCAATATCGCGGAATGATCAAGTATGACACATAGAATGGACCTGCTATCCCCGTTTAAATAAGAAAATCGCATTTCAGTAGGCCCTTAAAGGTAGTCCTCTGATCACGGCTGTGATGCAAATACAATGCAACTTAGCTGTCCTTAACAGAGTGAATAGTCTACGCAGAATTTCTGAAAATGTCATATTTATCCAAGTAGTTGGCCTGAGGGGTGCTGAATCCAAATTGGGTGTATATCAAGCTCAAAAATGTCTCAAAAGTGAGAAATCCAAGGCTGAAATCTATATTTTAGTTCCTCGACTTACAAGTAATTGGAGATGCAAGCTTTCTCTCAGCTTTTTGTAAAGCTTTAAGTTGCGAGCATAATTTGAGTTACAAGCCTCCTTGCTCACGCGACCAAGGAGTCTTGCACAGTGAAGGCTTCCAATCTACTGAGAAATATCGCCCCCTTGTGGCCAAAAAGTATAAAAGTCAAAACTTCCTTCGACATACTGAACTTTTTATGGTTGCGTTGTGGTGAAGGATCCGACTTAAATGCATGACAACTGTGCTGCATTTATCGCCCCCCTGGTGGTGAAAAAATATAACTCTCATCTTTCATGGTGGGTCCAGGTGTCGGGTGGGACCTGACAGCATGACGACTGCAGCGCCTTTATCGCCCCCTTGTGGTAAGAAATTATAACGATCATAACTCCCGTCCACAAGCTCCAGTTTTCCCGATTTTTTTTATGGTTGGTCGCGGTGTTGTGTGTGACGCATCTGCATAACGACTGTGGCGCCTTTATTTCCCCCAGTGGTGAAAATGTATAACTCTCATAACTTCCATCCACATTTTTCAATCTTCCCAAAATGTTGTATGGTGGGACCAGTTGTCGGGTGGGACCTAACAGCATAACAAGTCAAGTATTTCATATATATATATATATATATATATATATATATATATATATATATATACATATATAAGAAATACTTGACTTTCAGTGAATTCTAGCTATTTATATATATATATATATATATATATATATATATATATATATATACATATATATATATATATATATATATGTGTATATATATATATATATATATATATATATATATATATATATATATATATATATATATATATATATATGTATATATATATATATATATATATAAGTATATATATATATATATACTGTATATATGTATATGTATATAAGAGAAATACTTGAATTTCAGTGTTCATTTATTTACACATATACACACACATAACATTCATCTACTCATTGTTGAGTTAAGGGTTGAATTATCCATCCTTGTTCTATTCTCTGTCACTATTTTTGTAACCATGCTGAACACCCTCTCTGATGATGCATTCTGCTTTAACTCCTTGTTGTGTGCGCAGTTGTGCACTGCACTCTCTAAAAGCCCTAGATGCTATTGTCACATATGCATGTACAGTAGATGGCAGTATTGTCCTGTTTAAGAGTGTCACAACATTGCTGTTTACGGCAGACGAACTCCTTTACGGTAAACGAAAACATTGACTGCTGTTGTTGTGTGTTGTTGCTGCGCTGGGTGGACGTTAATGAAACTGCCTAACAATAAACCCACATAAGAAACCAAGAACTCACCCTCCATCATTCTACAGTTATAACGTGATTGGGCAGGCACGCTGTTTATATTGTGGGAAAGTGGACGTGAAAACAGGCTGTCGACACGTCACTTAGGTCCGCCTGAATTTCGGGAGAATTCCGGGAGAAAATTTGTCCCGGGAGGTTTTCGGGAGAGGCGCTGAATTTCGGGAGTCTCCCGGAAAATCCGGGAGGGTTAGCAAGTATGACTGAAATTCAAGTATTTATTTTATATATATATATATATATATATATATATACATATATATATAAAATAAAAATAAAAATAAAAATAAAAATAAAAATAAAAATAAAAATAAAAATAAAAATAAAAATATATATAGCTAGAATTTATATACATATTTTAAATACATATACTCCTCCCCCTTGACCCCGCCCCCCCGGCCACGCCCACCTCAAACCCCCCCTACATCTCCCGAATTCGGAGGTCTCAAGGTTGGCAAGTGTGAATGGGACTTGAGCGCAAGCGCCATGCGGGCCGGGCGACTCGCCTGAACCCCGCGCCGCAAGGGGAGCGAGGTTCGTTCAACGCTGCTCACAGTAGTATAGTCTAATAACTATTATTTGTCACCTTGCCATGTATTGGTATTCATTATTTTCTCTTATTTTCTCCTTTATTTAGAGACAACATAAACACACATATACACTCATATCCAGCCACATGTGGATAAATATGTGTTAACCTACACCAACAATCCATCCGATCCATTTTCTACCGCTTGTCCCTTTTGGGGTCGCGGTGGGTGCTGCAGCCTATCTCAGCTGCATTCAGGCGGTAGGCGGGGTACGCCCTGGACAAGTCGCCACCTCATCGCAGGGCCAACACAGATAGACAGGCAACATTCACACACTAGGGCCAATTTAGTGTTGCCAATCAACCTAACCCCAGGTGCATGTCTTTGGAGGTGTGGAGTTTGCATGTTCTCCCCGTGACTGCGTGGGTTCCCTACACCAACAAATTGGAATTAAAGGGGAACATCATCACAATTTCAGAAGGGTTAAAACCATTAAAAATCAGTTCCCAGTGGCTTATTTTATTTTTTGAAGTTTTTTTCAAAATTTTACCCATCACGCAATATCCCTAAAAAAAGCTTCAAAGTGCCTGATTTTAACCATCGTTATATACACCCGTCCATTTTCCTGTGACGTCACATAGTGATGCCAATACAAACAAACATGGCGGATAGAACAGCAAGGTATAGCGACATTAGCTCGGATTCAGACTCGGATTTCAGCGGCTTAAGCGATTCAACAGATTACGCATGTATTGAAACGGATGGTTGTAGTGTGGAGGCAAGTAGCGAAAACGAAATTGAAGAAGAAACTGAAGCTATTGAGCCATATCGGTTTGAACCGTATGCAAGCGAAACCGACGAAAACGACACGACAGCCAGCGACACGGGAGAAAGCCAGGACGAATTCGGCGATCGCCTTCTAACCAACGATTGGTATGTGTTTGTTTGGCATTAAAGGAAACTAACAACTATGAACTAGGTTTACAGCATATGAAATACATTTGGCAACAACATGCACTTTGAGAGTGCAGACAGCCCATTTCAGGCGCTCTAAGAACATATATTTTTCCACGATTTCAGCACTCAGGTTAACCATACCTAAATAGACACAAAATACTGCATAACACAAGACTACCCAAATGTACTCGAATGATTAAAAAAATAAATGTTTTTAAGCTAAATTATTGGTAAACACAGTTTATGTATAATCCATCCATCCATATTTTACCGCTTATTCCCTATATTCTGTAGACATACCCTCATCCGCTCTCTTTTCCTGAAAGCTGATCCGTCCAGTTTTGGAGTTGATGTCAGCATCTGCTTTGAGTGTCGCAGGATATCCACACATTCTTGCCATCTCTGTCGTAGCATAGCTTTCCTCGGTAAAGTGTGCGAAACAAACGACAACAAACATTTCGTCGGCTTTCCCCACAGCCTCGTATTTTGAACAAATTTCGTCCAATTTCTTGCCACTTTCGCATCTTTGGGCCACTGGTGCAACTAGAATCCGTCCCTGTTCGTGTTGTTACACCCTCCGACAACACACCGACGAAAGTGAGAAAATGGCGGATTGCTTCCCGATGTGACGTCACAACGTGACGTCATCGCTCCGAGAGCGATTAATAGAAAGGCGTTTAATTCGCCAAAATTCACCCATTTAGAGTTCGGAAATCGTTTAAAAAAATATATGGTCTTTTTTCTGCAACATCAAGGTATATATTGACGCTTACATAGGTCTGGTGATAATGTTCCCCTTTAATTCTGTTTGGAAAATCCTCTTCATTTGGGTAGCTGTCAAAGCCTCCTGACAGAGGCAAGGGATATCAGGCTGAAGCACACCAGATATCGCACACCGTGTCCTCAACAGGCGCTGTTGTACCACCTTTGTCTCAGACAGAAAGACTTTTATTATCCCACAATGACGATATAGCGATCTCATTCAAACTGCATTAATATTATTAGTTGTTGCACGAGGAGCCCACAGGCAGGAAGAGAGACATGAGGAGTTGTTGGCAAAAACGACAACATTGTTAACTATTGAGACTGTGAATATAATCAACTGAATAAAGACTGAACTTATCTTTGTTTTCACAATTGTAGAATCAATACTCAGCATTAACTTTTGCGGGTGTTGTTAAATGGGATTACTTGTTACTGTAGTATGTGCGAGTCTCTACACTTATGACGTTTGACGGATGACGGCGAGACGTGTGCAGTCGCTAATCATGTTTAACTTTCTCCACACATGCGCTCTTTGATTAATAAATACATTTAAATTTATGTGCATAAATAAACTGCACATAAATTGACTCAAGACAAAGATGGCAAAAAATTATTGCTATGTTGCATAAAATTAAAAACTCTGTAAATCAAAAGGCTCTTAGCATGTTATATAATTATTTCGTACCCTCATATCTCAATTATTGTGTTGAAATCTGGGGTAACAATTACAAATCAATCATCAACTCTATGTTCTTACTTCAAAAGGAAGCCATTGGAATTGTAAATTATGCGGATTATGATGACCATACTAATGCTCTGTTTATTCAATTAAAAACATTTAAACTGCACGATGTTGTTGACCTCAACACGGCTATTGTGACGTATAAAGCTCATAACCGCTTGCTGCCCCGGTGTCTACAGGAACGGTTCAAATCCAGGGAGAGTCCCTACGACCTCAGAGGTTCAGCTGTCTTTCAGAAAGCAAACAGAAGAACTATTTAAAAAGTAGATGTGTTTCTGTCATGGGGGTCCATCTGTGGAACAGCTTGGATGATTCCTTAAAATGTTCCAGTTCCATAGTCACACATTTAAAAAAACTTTAAAACCAATGTTTTAGAAAAATATATCACTCTTGAATCAACACCAGTAGTTAATCCTATGATCAATGTTAATTACAAAACTAAATGTGGGATATAAGTGTTTGTACGTTTGTAGTATATTATTGGTACAAATGTTTAACCAACACGTGTACAGGGATATTTCACATGTCTTTACTGTGTTTATGTTGTGTACAAGGTGTATTTATAATATGTTGTGTAAAGGAAATTTCATATTTCTAGGAAGCTCATCTTGTATTTGACATTGTTTATAGGGTTAGCTGAAATATTTGCTCAACTTCAGCCTCAACCCTTTTGGTCTGAAACATTGTCAATTTCTAAATGTACAACTGTTTGTTTATCTAAAACTGTTTGTTTATGTTGTTCACCACTGACCGAATAAATAATAAACTAAACTAAACAAACTAATAAATAATGTGATGCGTGAATCGAGTGGAGGTGAGCCTTAATGTACAGTAACCGTGTTCGAGCTTTTGCATATGTGTTTTTTGATGAGTGAATCGATTCACTTCAGTTTGTGACCTATAGGTACCTGAGTAAAAAGAATCATGTTTATCATCACTAGTTTGCAGTAATTTTTGCCCCCATGTTGATTGAGTAACCTGTGGAATTTGTAAAACTGGAATTTACCCATTAAAGGCCTACTGAAACCCACTTGTACTAACCACACAGTCTGATAGTTTATATATCAATGATGACATCTTAACATTGCATTTAGCTTACCAAAGTGCAATTTAAAATTTTGCGCGAAATATCCTGCTGAAAACGTCTCGGTATGATGACGCCGGCGCATGACGTCATGGATTTTGGGACAGCATGGTGGCCAGCTATTAAGTCGTCTGTTTTCATCGCAAAATTCCACAGTTTTCTGGACATCTGTGTTGGTGAATCTTTTGCAATTTGTTCAATGAACAATGGAGACAGCAAAGAAGAAAGCTGTAGGTGAGAAGCGATGCGTTGCGGCAGGTGTTGTGCCGGATCACGCACCCCCGCTGTGGAATGCACCCCCTGACTGTTGTGCCGGATAACACAGCTGGTGTTTCATTGTTTACATTCCCGGAAGATGACAGTCAAGCTTTACCATTGGCCTGTGGAGAACTTGGACAATAAATACTCTTACCAGGAGGACTTTGAGTTGTATACGCAGACGCGGTACCGTGAGTACGCATGCAGCTGCGGCTTCCAAACATTTGATTGCTTGCCCGTACGTGCGTGCCGCTATGTGCATGTCACGTACGTAACATTGGGGACTTTGGGGAAATATATGTGCTGTATGAACTTTGGGGAGGTGAACGGTACTTTGGGCTGTGGGATTGACTGTGTTGTGCAGGTGTTTGAGTTGTATTGGCGGGTTATATGGACGGGAGGGGGGAGGTGTTTGTTATGCGGGATTAATTTGTGGCATATTAAATATAAGCTTGGATGTGTTGTGGCTAATAGAGTATATATATATGGCTTGTGTTTATTTACTGTTTTAGTCATTACCAGCTGAATATCAGGTCCCACCCGCCTCTCACAGCATCTTCCCTATCTGAATCGCTCCAACTGCCCTCTAGTCCTTCACTCTCACTTTCCTCATCCACGAATCTTTCATCCTCGCTCAAATTAATGGGGAAATTGTCGCTTTCTCGGTCTGAATCGCTCTCGCTGCTGGTGGCCATGATTGTAAACAATGTGCAGATGTGAGGAGCTCCACAACCTGTGACGTCACGCGCATATCGTCTGCTACTTCCGGTACAGGCAAGGCTTTTTTATCAACGACCAAAAGTTGCGAACTTTATCGTCGATGTTCTCTACTAAATCCTTTCAGCAAAAATATGGCAATATCGCGAAATGATCAAGTATGACACATAGAATGGACCTGCTATCCCCGTTTAAATAAAAAAATCGCATTTCAGGAGGCCTTTAAGAATGACTATTTTAACATAAGCATAAATATGCAATGGTTGTTACGATACAACCTTCTGCACTCATTATGCAAAAGTAAACAGAATAAGTGAGCCTCAGGCAGGCTATATGTCCTCAAAGTTTTTGGTTCAGGCAAAGGGCCATTAAGATTAAAACTTGATTTTTAAGTGAATAAAAATGTCGAGTATCACGATAGAGAAAAATAACAAAATCATGGTACAGTTTAAAATCATTCATCCTCTATTTTAAAAGAGAGGGGAAAAAAATATAAATCTAAAACTATAGGCATTGGGCGACGTGGCCTAGAAGGTAATTTGGCCGACCAGAAACTTTACAGTTCCTGGTTTGAATCCAGCTTCCGCCATCCTAGTCACTGCTGTTGTGTCCTTGAGCAAGACACACCCGCTTTTCTTCCAGTGCCACACACCCGGTGTAAATGTATCCTAAATGTAGATAATATGTTTCTCAATGTAAACACTTTGGGTCACTAGAGAAGAAATGCTTACCCATTTCACATAAAATGGAACCTTGGTTTACAAGCTTAATAAGAAACATTCTAAAAACATGAATAATGGGTTTCAGCCGAAACAGAAGTCAATATTGTAGTAAAAGTTTGTAGACTAAAAAAGTAAATAACAATACAAAGTGCTTTATAGTACTACATATCAAACAAACATAACCAGGAGGTGACTGATCTATTTAATAAAGCCAAAATGACGAGCAAAACTGTCCTCATTTGCTGTCGCCCTGCCGACACGCACACACACTGTCACTAGCCTTGAGGTGCACTCAGTTTGAAATCACAAAACTCCTCAATTTTAACACTTATGTCACTACTATGATTAGGATTAAAAAAATACATTCTCTGTATCTTGTAGGTTAATCTTCTTTGTATGCAGCGGAAAACAAGAGGAGGTTGGGAAAAGGCAGTGTTGACAATGTTGTGGTTACTTCATGAATGTTCCAACCCTTACATCGCTCGTTCATTGGTTTCTTTGGACTCATATTAAACTATCAAAACATTTTGTAAAAAGGCATACAAAACACAGAAGGTAGCACTGCTCTGCTGACTGAATAAGCACCAAGGATTGGGGATTGATCGTCCCGCCCACAATCGCTGTGCTGCTGGGCACAAAATGGGTGGATGATGCGTTCGTACACCATTTTTATTTGATCGGTGGTTTGTAAATTAAAAAGTTCCTACAATGAAGGGTTTGTAAATTGAGGTTCCACTATAAACAATAATTTAAATGTTAATACAATTTGGTTCATAATTTTCAAAAACATTTGGGACACACACACACACACACACACACACACACACACACACACACACACACACACACACACACACACACATATATATGTATGTATATATATATTAAATTATATTATATTACATAGCCAATCAAATAAGAATACCACCAATTGTTATCATCCAGATACTCTGACCTTGGAACTCCTTAAAAAATAGGTATTCTGGATGAAGGAACACATTTACACGTACACTAAAAGTTGTGTAGAAAGTCTCCTCTTAAGGCCCAAGCTGTTTGTTAACATGCTTTTTTTATTTCTCTTTGCTATTTGGGCTTATTGGACCCTAATTAGAATAAAAACTAAAAATCATATTTTAATATGATGTACTTAGTCCATAAGTACACAAACGTGTACTTTATCTGTAGTGACATGCACATTTTAATTTTTACACTTCTTTTTCCAAATTCCATTGTATGTTATACTCTTCTGACACTACCAGATAGCAGTATGAGTATCCATATGTCGGCATAAGACCCCAATTCAGTAGTGTACACAATTTTGGAAATTAGAGCTAGGCTAAGGCTAAGGCCTTTAGAGGTTTTTAAGGTATAAAGGCCAAGTTTCCAAAAACGTATGTCCATAATGCATACAAATAAAGCTACTTGCTATTTTGAATTGGCCCAAAAACTTACCCAATGCAGGTGTAGTGAACAAGATGGTGCTTGGATTTGGCAGTGATCTGGATGTCATACACAGCCATTTCTGCAGCTTCACATGGGCTGATTTTCACACATAGCCTCCTCTTCCTCATGGCTGGTTCCTCTATTGAGTCGGACAAACATGAAAATCAATAAGTCACCATGTATTTAGTTTTTTCAGGCTAAAAACAACTCATGAAAGCCCAGCCTCTCAAGTGCAACGTGCAAAAGTCAACTATTTTATTTGACCAACACTAAGGAGAGAAAATGTCAATATCAGATTAAGACTTTTCCATTTCTAATCCCATGATTTAAAAAATTGGGACTGCAAAACTCAGATGGCTGAGAGGTCATCCAGAAACTGGAGGGTTCCTGGTACGAAACCAGGTTATGCCATCCCAGTCACTGCTGTTGTATCCACAAGACTCCCTTTAGAAATATTTTTAATCTCAATGAAACCTTAGGCTACTGGTTAAATATTTTGATATGAAGTCTATCAGGTTAAAGTTCAAGTTAAAGTACCAATGATTGTCACACACACACACTAGGTGTGGCGAAATTAACCTCTGCATTTGACCCATCCCCTTGTTCACCCCCTAGGAGGTGAGGGGAGCAGTGAGCAGCAGAGGTGGCTGCGCCCGGGAATCATTTTGGTGATTGAACCCCCAATTCCAACCCTTGATGCTGAGTGCCAAGCAGGGAGGTAATGGTTCCCATTTTTATAGTCTTTGGTATGACTCAGGTGTTTAGACATGGATTTTTACTGAGCTTATACTACTGTGTACTTTAGATATTGTACAATATATATTGGGACAACGTTTTGAGAGTACAATTTACACAATGTATATATATATATATATATATATATATATATATATATATATATATATATATATATATATATATATATATATATATATATATATATATATATATTTATATATTTACATGCACATTATATATATATATATATATATATATATATATATATATATATATATATATATATATATATTTATATATTTACATGCACATTATATATATATATATATATATATATATATATATATATATATATATATATATATATATATATATATATATACATATACATATATATTTTTATATATTTATATGCACATTATATATATATATATATATATATATATATATATATTTATTTATTTTTAATATATTTATATGCACATTGTATATATATATGTGTGTATATATATATATATATATATACACACACACATACTTTCTCTATTAATTAATTACATTCATCAAAGAGTAATTCTGTTAGTAATAGCCTTATAGTTTGTATTATGTTTTACCTAGATTTTAATATTGTCGGGATCTGTCAATAAACATACTTACATATATATATATATATATATATATATATATATATATATATATATATATATATATATATATATATATATATATATATATATATATATAATAGAGTAGCTGAAAACCACATATTCGAATGAGCTGTAATGATTTGTATTATTTTAGTATATTAATAAAAATTGTCCAACATTAGTACACAACAGGGATTTAAACTGGATTGTCTGAATATAAACTCATATATTATGTCGCATGTGCACTAAACATGGACCCACATAAAGTAATAACATATTCAATTACACCATAGCCAAACAGGACATAATCTCTTCTTTCATTCTCACCTAAAAAAAAAACATGCCATAGTTTTCTATATTGCTTCTGTGCCTTGCTCATTTATTTCCCCAGCAACACTTGAAAGTGCAGTGTAAATGGAACGATAATAAAAATAATAAACAAGCTGTCCTCGCTCCACACACCAAAATATTATTACATTTCCGAGGCATGGATAGAGAAGGGGAAATACACAGCACTCAAAAAGCACTAAAGCATTGGGAATGCAGTTCATTAATATTAGATAACCCACATCCACTTGTCCTCTCCCCAAATAAATACATAAATAAATAAGCTCCTCATAAAGAAAAAGCCCAGCTCCAGCTGAGATAAACAATGACTCATGATTCTCTCCTCTTGTACCTCTGGGGCAAAATGTTTATTTTATTCTCAGTGTCGACCATAAATTAAGCTAACCTGCACCCATTAAACATTCACGATCTCAAGCAAAGCTGCCCCTTCCGTATGAACTGGTCAGAGAAAAAGAACCAAGGAGCCAAACTGGGATTTCCATTTTCTGTTTTCTTACTTGAGTCCAATGTTTCTTGAATGTGTGTGAAGCCCTCTGGCAATGCTTCCTTCATGTCAGTCAACTTCACGTCCACAACAACATCAGACCCCTAATAGACAGAATATGATAATGTATTATGAATATTTATTTTGAACATGCATACAAGGTTACATTGTTGTGAATCAAATGTTTACCGTTATATACTTCGACATGTCCAAAAAGCAGTAGGAAAAATCAGACCTTAATTAATCATACCCCTACAGCAATTACCATCACTCGTGTCTACTTCTTATGCTCAATATGTAACACAAACAAAAAAAAGTAATAAATCAAGTTAATCTGAAGAGATAGTTCCCAGTACCGTATTTTTCGGACTAAAAGTCGCAGTTTTTTTCATAGTTTGGCCGGGCTCCAGTGTGAGTTTTTTTTCTTTTTTATTATGCATTTTCGGCAGGTGCGACTTATACTCCGGTGCGACTTATACTCCGAAAAATACAGTATGTTGTAATTTACATAATTAGATATATACGCAGTAGATCAGGGGTCGGCAACCCAAAATGTTGAAAGAACCATATTGGACCAAAAATAAAATCTTCTCCCGAATTTCTCACGATTTTCACCCGGACAACAATATTGAGGGTGATGGCACTGCCTTTAGCGTCCTCTACAACCTGTCATCGCATCCGCTTTTTCGCCATACAAACAGCATGCCGGCCCAGCCACTTGTTGTATGCGGCTTCTACAGACACATGTAAGTGACTGCAAGACAAACTTGATCAACAGCCACACAGGTCACACTGAGGGTGGCCGTATAAACAACTTCAACACTGTTACTAATATGCGCCACACTGTGAACCCACACCAAACAAGAATGACAAACACATTTCGGGAGAACATCCACACCGTAACACAACATAAACACAACAGAACAAATACCCAGAACCCCTTGTAGCCCTAACTCTTCCGGTCAACAATATACACCCCCGCTACCACTAAACCCCGTGCCCCCAATCTCCCGAATTTGGAGGTCTTGGAGTATGGATAAAGGTGAAGTTATAACACTGAAACGCCCACCGGAAAAGGTGCTTTAGAACATGGCTAGTTAGCTAGCGGCTAAAGTCCAGCCCCAGTCTGCAGCGTTTTAGCTACTTCTAAATCACTAATCCTCGCCTCCATGGCGACAAAGAATGTACGTTTCTTACAAGTATCATCCCAGCAGGACGAGGAATAGCTGAACATGTTTCACTACACACCGTAGCTCACCGGCGTCAAAATGTAAACAAACGCCATTGGTGGATCTACACCTGTAATGATACTAAGTACAGTAGCGTATCTCGTCGATACTACTATGATTACGTCGATATTTTTTGGTATCACAACATCTTCTTACGTATTTTTTAAATGTAAATTATGTTTATAAACTCAGGAAATTTGTCTCTGTACACATGACGACTTTGAACCCGACCAATGTATGATCCTGTAACGACTTGGTATCTAATTGATATCCAAATTTGTGGTATCATCCAAAAACTAATGTAAAGTATCAAACAACAGAAGAATAAGTGATTATTACATTTTAACAGAAGTGTATATAGAACATGTTAAAAGAGAAAATAAGCAGATATTAACAGTAAATGACCAAGTAGATTAATAATTCATTTTCTACCATTTGTCCTTCACAATGTTGACAAAATAATAGAATGGAAATATGTCATATGTCAGCAGCTAAATTAGGAGCCTTTGTTTGCTTACTTACTAATAAAAGACAAGTTGTCTTGAAAGTTCACTATTTCATTTAAGGACAAATTTGCAATAAAAAACACATGTTTAATGTACCCTAAGATTTTTTGTTAAAATAAAGCCAATAATGCAATTTTTTGTGGTCCCCTTTATTTAGAAAAGTACCGAAAAGTATTGTAATAATTTTGGTAACGGTACCAAAATATTGGTATCGGGACAACACTAAAAAAAAAATAAAAAAAATAACTGGAATTTATATAGCGCTTTTCTAAGTACCGTATTTTCCGCACTATAAGGCGCACCGGATTATTAGCCGCACCTTCAATGAATGGCATATTTCATAACTTTGTCCACCAATAAGCCGCCCCGGACTATAAGCCGCGCCTACGCTGCGCTAAAGGGAATGTCAAAAAAACAGTCAGATAGGTCAGTCAAACTTTAATAATATATTAAAAACCAGCGTTCTAACAACTCTGTTCACTCCCAAAATGTACGCAAATGTGCAATCACAAACATAGTAAAATTCAAAATAGTGCAGAGCAATAGCAACATAATGTTGCTCGAACGTTAATGTCACAACACACAAAATAAACATAGCGCTCACTTTCTGAAGTTATTCTTCATTCGTAAATCCTTCGTCTTCGGTGTCCGAAGTGAAAAGTTGGGCAAATTTACGATCCACTGGCAGATGTTGGCGTCGTCTGGCGCTGCCTCCTCGTCTTAGTGAAGGTGTGTTCGCCTTCTGTCATCCATTGTTCCCACGCAGTTAGCAGTCTAGCTTCGAATGCCCTGTTGACACCAATATCTAGCGGCTGGAGGTCTTTTGTCAATCCACCCGGAATGACGGCGATTATTGAATTAAGCGCGTAAGCGTGTCTCTCAATGTGCTGTTATGAGCTAGCAAATATAACAACTACACTACCCAGCATGCAACGATAGTTACGAGCATGCGCGGTAGCCCTGAGAAGCGTTGTATGCTGGCAGTTAGAATGTGGTTATGAGCACGCTGTGAGTAAACGTTGAGAACTCAGTTAACACGCCTCGTCTGCATTATTTATAATTAGACAGACAACACACTTAATAGGAGCCATTTTGGGGTCTTTACATAAACACACAAATGGAAATGAAACGTCACATATCCCAGCATGCACCGCGCGCTTCTTCTACGGGGAAAAAAGATGGCGGCTGTTTACCGTAGTTGCGAGACCTAAACTTTATGAAAATGAATCTTAATATTTATCCATATATAAAGCGCACCGGGTTATAAGGTGCACTGTCAGCTTTTGAGAAAATTTGTGGTTTTTAGGTGCGCCTTATAGTGCGGAAAATACGGTACCCAAAGTCGCTTTACACATAGAACCCTTTAATCATTCACACCTGGTGGTGGTAAGCTACTTTCATAGCCACAGCTGCCCTGGGGTAGACTGTTCTGTTTCATCCTTCCTCTTTTGTGAGTGGAGTCACTGTCTTACGTGTCATCCTGCAGGTGCTCCTTGAGGGAGTGGGTCAAAGTTACAAAGGCAGAAAAAACAAACAAAGTTGTTCATACGGAGAACTCAAGTAAAGATGCATTTGCATTGTTTAAATCAAAAGTGCGGATTCACTTTGGCTTTTACAATGTGTATGGGACAGAGCTGAATAAGGACTCTGTCTTAGGAAAATAAGATATATGGGCGGCACGACAAATATGACAAACAGCCAACTCATTCACGAGTAACACCAAAACCCTGACCTCATCGAGGAAACTGTGCCTAGTATTAAAAAAAAAAAAAATTCTATTTAAATGTGTTTTTTGAATGTGTTTAAAATATTGTCACTGTTTGTCAGACACTTAAAAAAAATATACGCCACACACACATACCCCACCCCCCATCCAACGCCCTTGACGCGAATCCCTTAGGATTGGGAAGGCTGGGAATCACCTGAAGAGCTGCAGCCTTCCACCGTAGCCCCCACTCCCTCGCCTCTGTTGCAAGTCTCGAAGTGTATGTTGTAATATGTATATGTGCTTCGCTATGGAGGGTTTTTTTCCCACTCCAGACTGGGCCCCCTTAGGAGCCCAGACTAGATTGTATTTTTTCACTCATCCTACCCCAGCGTTTACCTTTTTCCCATCTTTTACGGGGCGCCTTGTGGCGACCCATCAGCGTTCCTGTTCTGTAACCCTGTACACTGTTTGTTTGCCTAATCTTGAACGGGTTTGTGCTGAAAACAAAGTTTTGTTGTACTTGTGCAATGACAATGAAGACCTACCTACCTACCTACCTACCTACCTACTTACCTACACACGGATATATCGTAGGTTATGAGCAATTTTTCAATAATGACAGTATCGCCATATTATATTGTTATCGTGAGCCATGGCTAACGTAGTGTATTGTTAGGTACTGACGGATATATATATATATATATATATATATATATATATATATATATATATATATATATATATATATATATATATATATTTATGCAAGAGTTATTTCTTTCTATTCAATCATATTTGAAAACAGCTAGTGTTTTTCCATTTGTTCTCTTTCTGGTTGTCCGCAAGTGCACTGTGAGTTACCTTGACTTTAGGAATTTGAGGAGGAGAGATACTCCTTTTCCTTATCTCATCCTGTCTCAGGCTAAAGTAGAACAATAGACATGTGCATTCGTTCTGAAGGGTGTGGGCTATTGGCATATTGAAGAACACAGCACTTGGGTAATGTTTTTCAAACCAACTTGGCTGCGCAATTGAATGTGTTGTCCTAGGCTGGTCTCTTCAAAGCTTTGAAAACAAATTAAAAAATACCTATTCTGTTCTGGTGATAATTTAAACTCAGCTTTTGTGTCATCAAAAGAACTTGGGATTGACCAGTAACTTAAATTCCCTTGGAGGAACATCTGGTCCAAACGCAACAGTCATACTTGCTAACCCTCCCGGATTTTCCGGGAGACTCCCGAAATTCAGCGCCTCTCCCGAAAACCTCCCGGGACAAATTTTCTCCCGAAAATCTCCCGAAATTCAGGCGGACTCAGGTCCATGAGGACCTGAGTCCGCTAACCCACAATATAACCAGCATTCCTGCCAAATCACGTTATAACTGTAGAATGATGGAGGGCGAGTTCTTGGTTTCTTATGTGGGTTTATTGTTAGGCAGTTTCATTAACTTCCTCCCAACGCGGAGGTCTCAAGGTTGGCAAGTATGGCAACAGTACCCTAAGATTCCTACTGTATACTTAAAAAAAAAAAATCACATAATATGTGGGTTGATGAAATACCTCAAGTAAACAAACAAAAACAGCTTCATTGAACGTGAACCAAATATTTTTTTGTCATTTGGGGAGCAGCTGTATGATGATGGTATGAGGATGAGAAGTCTACTCTACCAAATTGTGCTGATTCAAAACAATCAGCTGACATTTTCAAGCATGACTCTTCTTTGGCACGAATTACATTTGAATTTTTGCCTCTGATCAATTGTAATAACTAGAAAGTGGACTAAACCAGGCGTGATTCAATGGCTGGATTTCCTCAGCTGTATCTGCTCAACAGTCATTGCCATTAGAGATATTTTATTCATAGTTTTTACACTGACTTATGGAGGAATATGGATGAATGTTATTACTATGCATGGGAGCTTTTTTAAAACTGTGCCTCTTTTGCTTCCCCCCATTACAACATGACAAAAGGGGGTCTATCTAGTTTTAATACAGAGTATGATAAATCGCAGACTATTTACTTCCCGCCGTATAATTCTGGGGCTAATTTTACAAAATCTGTTTTTGTCGTGGACAATTACCATAGGAGCACCTTTGACTGGCAGATAAAATGGCCTCTATTGATGGCGCTGTCACGTTTTATTTCCGTCACATTCTTTAAAACAATGTAGACACACATTTTAAGATAATATACCGGAGCAAGGGCTAGGCTATTTGTATGCTATAAACTAGCCAGCGGGCCAGATTGAGCTTGAGAATGTGGCTGCTGCTGCCAAGTTGTCTGGATGTTAGAGGACATCCCCTGCAGAAAATAATTGGCAAGTATTCATATTCTGTTTAAGTGTTGTTGAGTATTGCATGTTCTACACACTCAGCAGACAATAATAATGTTAATTATAACTAAAAAATACAATTTCTGTTGAAATTGTGTGTGAATGCCCCAAGTGCTTTAGCCAAACGTAAATGCAGGAGGAATTTAGAAGTGGCCAGGGATTTGAACAGGGCTCTTTAGCTTGCAAGGGGACCATGCTAAGCCCTGTACTTAACAACCAGGGTCCCAAAGCAGTTTGCCGCTTTGGTCAAATAACATTTCACTTTTTTGCCTAATTTCAGGTATAAATCTTAGTTTTTTATTTACAATAATATTTATTTATTTATTTCTGTGATTCAATTATGTAAAAAATAACGTACAGAAAGATTAGGTTTTTGAACAGACCTCAGTCTGTTTAACTTATTTGCTGCAACACAACAACTTTTTCAGCTATTTTTTGTGATAAATTAACATTTTTCTACAATTAAAATGTTAACTGATTATATGAAACATTTACTTGCAAACAAGCCAGCATTTAGAGAAATACAATTACTTAAAAAACCCAAAACCAGTTAAGATGGCACATTGTGTAAATCGTAAATACAAAGAACATACAATGATTTGCTAATCCTTTTCAAGCTATATTCAATTGAATAGACAGCAAAGACAAGATACTTAACGTTCGAACTGGAAAACTGTTATGCAAATATTAGCTCATTTGGAATTTGATGCCTGCAACATGTTTAAAAAAAGCTGGCACACGTGGCAAAAAAGACTGAGAAAATTAAGGAATGCTCATCAAACACTTATTTGGAACATCCCACAGTTGAACAGGCTAAGTGGGAACAGGTGGGTGCCATGATTGGGTTTAAAAGCAGCTTCCATGAAATTAAAGTTAAAGTTAAAGTGCCAATGATTGTCACACACACTAGGTGTGGCAAACTTATTCTCTGCATTTGACCCATCACCCTTGATCACCCCCTGGGAGGTGAGGGGAGCAGTGGGCTGCAGCGGTGGCCGCGCCCGGGAATAATTTTTGGTGATTTAACCCCCAATTCCAACCCTTGATACTAAGTGCCAAGCAGGGAGGTAATGGGTCCCATTTTTATAGTCTTTTATATGACTCGGCCGGGGTTTGAACTCACAACCTACCGATCTCAGGGCGGACACTCTAACCACTAGGCCACTGAGTAGGTGCTCAGTCATTCACAAACAAGGATGGGGCGAGGGTCACCACTTTGTGAACAAATGCGTGAGCAAATTGTCGAACAGTTTAAGAACAACATTTCTCAATGAGCTATTGCAAGGAATTTAGGGATTTCACCATCTACCGTCCGTAATATCATCAAAAGGTTCCGAGAATCTGGAGAAATCACTGCACGTAAGCGGCTAAACCCGTGACCCTCGATTTCTCAGGCGGTACTGCATCAAAAAGCGACACCAGCGTGTAAAGGATATCACCACATGGGCTCAGGAACACTTCAGAAAACCACTGTCAGTAACTACAGGTCGTCGCTACATCTGTAAGAGCAAGTTACAACTCTACTATGCAAAGCGAAAGCCATTTATCAACAACACCCAGAAACGCCGCCGGCTTCGCTGGTTTGGGGTTTTATACATGGATAGGGGAGATAAAGAGGTCGTAGTTTAAATTATACCATTTTGTGCATCAATCCATATGTCAATCACGATGACATGCTGCATTGCACACATGTCATTGCTGGACTTTTGTCTTGACAAAATCCCTTTAATGTAAAGCTTCACATAAAGTATTTTATACAATCACAATTGAATACAAGTTATAATGCTTGAATAAACTAACATTAAAGTATGGCAAATGAGCCCTCCAAAGGACTATTTATTGAAATACAAAGGTGGCTGCCAATGTTTAATCGTAATGCAATAGGTCAAAATGACATCATTGCCCAGAATGCATTTCTGCAAAAGTATTGCTGTTTGGTCATTTCAGATTAAATACATGTTTTTTTTTACTGCAACAAATACATTTTCCCATAGTGTTGAATATTTAATTGCATACAAGGATATTTTCAGGGAGAAAAAAACAATGGTAAGTGAGAATGGTGGGCTGCTTTGTCCAATATTTTGAACAATCAGAAATACTGTAAAAACTGGGAATTTTTTGGGTTAAAAAAACAAACAAGTTTTATTGTCCTAATCAAGACAAATGTTTTAATGGTGGTTCAAATTAGTTGAAAAATGTGGGAGGAGCAGTCAAAAGAAAAAAAGGGCAAAAAAACATGAATATTATGATTTACTGTAAAACCGGAAATATTGGGCAACGTTTACCGAGCCAGCCCGCATGTCCTAAAAGCGCTGAATGTTTTGATGCTTAAATGGGATCAAGCAGATGGACGGTTCGGGAGTCAGAGGCGGACAAGAATCGCTACAGAAGAATAATATATAGATGAATTTTGGTCTAGAACAGGGGTCGGCAACCCAAAATGTTGAAAGAGCCATATTGGACCAAAAATACAAAAACAAATCTGTCTGGAGCCGCAAAAAATTAAAAGCCCTATTACATACAGATAGTGTGTCATGAGATATAAATTGAATTAAGAGGACTTAAAGGAAACTAAATGACCTGAAATATAGCTACAAACGAGGCATTATGATGCCCATCCATCCATCCATCCATTTTCATATGTACATATAGCTAGCCTAAATAGCATGTTAGCATCGATTAGCTTGCAGTCATGCAGTGACCAAATATGTCTGATTAGCACTCCACACAAGTCAATAACATCAACAAAACTCACCTTTCATGCACAACGTTAAAATTTTGGTGGACGAAATGAGACAGAAAAAGAAGTGGCATAAAACACGTCCTAGAAAGTCGGAGAACGTTATACATATAAACAAACTAGGGTGAGTTCAAGGACCGCCAAAATTAGTAGGACAAAACGGCGCTCGCCAAATACTCGAATCAGTGAAGCATGTTTAATACAAACAGTGTGCTTTGTAACAATTAGGGAGGCTTGTGTCATGTTTGTCCTCCTACAGAAACCATATTAAAACAAAAAATAGATTTTTTTCTCCTCATCTTTTTCCATTTTTCATACATTTTTTAAAAAGCTCCAGAGAGCCACTAGGGCGGCGCTAAAGAGCCGCATGCGGCTATACCCCTGGTATAGGGCATTCACACAATAATGATAATAATAATAATACCCCAGTGCCAAAACATTGTAAGGGTGCATCCATGCCTATAGTTTGCTTGAATTGATCCACATAATTCTATGTAGCTATTTCTAAACATGTGTTATTCAAAATGCATCAGAGCAAGTTACATTCGTTAAGTGTTTTGTTCAGACATAACAATATACAAGAGAAGAAGGAAATAGTAAAAAAAAAAAAGATGGTGCAAAATATTCCTTTGTTGGTTTCTTGCAATATTTATATGTACAATCCAGTAGGCTACAGTGGGCCGGCAAATAGATGAGTACACTCTAAGCCAGACCTGGGCAAATTAAAGCCCGGGGGCCACATGCGGCCCATTGAGCTTTTCAATCTGGCCCGCCGGACATTCCCAAATAATTTTTTTTTTAGATCATTAAGATGGAAAGTGTAGCTGCCATTATGATGTGCAGTGATGTTTTCTAATGACTGTATGTCTTCAATTATACAAAGCTTTTCAATGCTTGGAATCTGCGCTTTTGGATGATATACCAGTTACTATGGTAATCTAATTAGTTACTATGGTTGTGTGCTGGCTCCACTACTGTATAACATCTATACCAACGACCAGCCAATGAACCAGAACACTGCACGATTCATATACGCTGACGACCTCTGTGTAACATCGCAAGAGAGTACGTTTGAAGCGGTAGAAGCAAACCTCACCTCAGCTCTAGATGAGCTACTCCTCTACTACGAGCAAAACCATCTACACGCAAACCCTGCGAAGACCCAAGTCTGCTCGTTCCATCTCAGGAACCGGGATGCAAACCGACCTCTTAACATCAAATGGTCTGGAACACCACTTGAGAATTGTACCAACCCTGTCTACCTTGGCGTAACCCTGGACCGCACACTCTCCTTCAAGGAACACATCAAAAACACCAAACTGAAAGTCAGCTCCCGAAACAACATCTTACAGAAACTGACAAATTCCAAATGGGGAGCCACAGCACACACACTAAGATGTACTGCTTTGGCCCTGTGCTATTCCTCGGCGGAGTATGCATGTCCTGTCTGGGAGAGATCAACCCATGCCAAGAAACTCGACCCAGCACTGAACAACACCTGCCGCTTGATCACTGGTTGCTTGAAGCCTACCAACCTGAACAACCTACATCTCCTCGCTGGTATCGGCCCTCCAGACGTGAGACGGGAAGTTGCCAGCCGAGTAGAGTTCACAAAAGCTACCAGTGATGAACGCCACCTCCTCTATGGACGTAAACCCTCAGCCCAACGTCTGAAGTCAAGGAGAAGCTTCCTCAGCAGTGTCCAGCCCCTAACAACATCTCGGGAAGAAACCAGACTCCAGCTATGGACACAAAGATTAGAGAAAGACCCCCCTCCTATTGCCATGGGAATCCCCCCTTTTGAAGACCTTCCCCCCGGGTCAGAAACACCATGGGTCCAGTGGAAGACACTAAACCGCCTGAGAACAGGAACAGGGCGATCAAAAGCTGCTATGGCCAGATAGGGCTACAAAACCGGCCTAACCACCTGCGAATGCGGAGAAGAGGACCACACGATGCAGCACTGCCTTGTCTGTCCTCTGCTACTCAACCAGTGCAGCTTAAAAGATCTCGCAGAGTTCAACAACAATGCAACAGACTGTGTAAAGAAATGGGAAACTGTCATATAACCACATGCTTCAAAGACACGAAAAGAAGAAGAAGTTACTATGGTCATCTAATTAGTTACTATGGTCATCTACTTAGTTACTATGGTAATCTGCGTCACAGCAGCTCAGACAAGGCACCAAGCACTGTTGGGTGGGAAGCGTTTCCACAGACGCGGAAGGAGATTTTCACAACAAAGTTCTGAAGCTTAGTGATGTATCAGATGTATCAGATTGTAGGTGGGTTTATTTTGTACCCTTCGCGTTTATATTTCACTGTTTGTTGCATTTTTGTTGCGTTTCACTTGATTGTAAAATATTTAAATCGAAAGGGGGTGTGACGTTCATATTTTGTCAATATTCAGTGTTTTATCATTCATAGAAAAAAATACAATTCCATTACGTTTTTAAGGCGGTCTGTCATGACGTTTTTAACATTCAATCAGACATTATTGTGAGGTTTTGTATTAGTGTTCCTAAAAATAGATATACCGGTCCCCAGACACATTTTTTTCTCTAAATGAGGCCCCCGAGTCAAAATAATTGCCCAGGCCTCCTCTAAGCGATACAAAAAGACAATTGGCAAAGCAATGACAGGCTTGTGATAAGAATATATTTTAATGTCCATGTACCAACAACTGCACATCAACTGTAAATGCAGATACAACAATCATGAGTACATTATTTAAATGCCTTTTTATTCACACATGAGCTACTGCTAAAATTGATGACTAACAGGTCAGCATTAGGTATTGTTTACCGTGGTGTACCGCATGTTTGCATATTCAGTAATCATAAAGTACTATAATGTAAACCCTTTTTTTTTTCTGGCATATCCTCTACGGCGATGCTTTTGAAGAAATTATTAGAAATAATTAAAGTGCAGCTCATTGTTGTGTAAGGTATTTATGTAAATCATATCCTTAAAGAAACATCACACTGAGGCATTATACATTTGAATATGCATGCAAAACCATTAAATGTAGAAATTCGAAACTGCACTGCCAGCGCTGGCCTTTTTAAAATGGGACTTTGACTAATCGGAGTGCAAAGCGTGTTCTGGCCGCAGAAATGTGCCTAAATAACAGCGAGTAAACAAAAGGATACCACTGTAAAACGCACAAGGAAAGTGATACTTTACATTCCCACTTACTGGTTTCCTGGTGAAACAGAGGTAGCGAGTGACCTTGGATTTGAATAAGCCGTCCTTCCACAGGTCGGCATCAGAGCCATCTGTTGTTTGTGCAACCTACATCGGGGGGGTGGAGGGGGGGAAACAAAGAGGGAGAACAAATTCAGGAGGTTGGCTAAAGTTAATGTATGTATGCCATGAGCGTGTTGCTTTTGTCTCTTCCCTTGCATACTTGCCTTAATTAACGCTTGCCTACACTAGCACTCCATCTCATTAGAGCTCCGCCTGGGTAAAGGAGTCTTAGCCTCCAAAAAGATGGCTAAAAATATCATCCCTTGGGATAAGGCTGATTAAAGATGCCCTGACAACAATCTACTTTAATAAGGAAGCTAAACTTCAGTATGCTTCTATAGGGAAATTGGGATTATATATGTAGATTTTGTTTTAATGAAGCATCTCTTAGGTCAGTGTTTTTCAACCTTTTTTTGAGCCAAGGCACATTTTTTTTCATTGAAAAAACACCACCAGCAGAAACGTTAAAAAATGAAACTCCACCAGGTTGTTGTTTTGTTTTTTTAGCTTGTTGTTTTCCTATGTGTCGTGTTTTAGTTCCTGTCTTGCGCTGTTATTTTGGTGGCTTTTCCTGTTTTGTTGGTGTTTTCCTGTAGCAGCTTCACGCCTTCCTTTGAGTGCTACTGCCTGACCTGCTTTCTATTGGCAATCAAGACCAATGTTCCCTGTAAGGTGCGCGCCTGTGCAATTGCGCACTGCTCAAGCGTCCTCTGCGCACGGCAAATCTATGCCACGCACAAAATCAAATAAAAAAATAAGCGCATAACAATTTTCGACACAACACGGACACGACAGAGAATACAGTTTTCGTCATCATTGTACAAATATTGTAACGTCTGTCGAGACACTTTGAGGACATGAATTCCATCCATCACTTTACTGAGCAAAACTCTTTATTGTCGGTCATAAATACATCACCAAAACATTAGTCAAAAAAAATATATCTAGCAAAACTGGTCATTTTCTGCAGTACAAACCAGACCAAAACCAACTTTGTTACGTATATCAACACATGCGCCAACACATGCACATATGGCACTTAGCCCGTGATGCGTTTACAGCCACACAAAAAGTCAGACAACTCCAACACCACACATAAAGTGTCATTCCAGGTCGTTACACTATGATTTACCAATCAAATGTGTGCTTATTCTAGTGTCATTTATTAAGAATCTTAATTTATAAATATTAATCATGAAATGCTGTTAGTATATTAAATACATACTAATAAAAATATATTTTTCACAAACAGGAAGTTGGAGGAATGTACACATGATCCCCTGCTTACATCTCATTGTGCAACATGTGAATGTTTTAATGGGAACTAAATGCAATGTCTGAAAGGGGTACAAACTATTTCCAAAGCAGGACCTCCACCCAGACAAACAATACAAGTACACAGTTCATGAAAAACAATATATTTTGTTATTGTCATTGTAAGTGGGCCTAAACACTTATTTTAGAAAATAACTTCATGGAAATGACTGCTGTCATTTGATTATAATAATAAGAGAATGTTGTCTGTCTATCTGTGTTGGCCCTGCGATGAGGTGGGGACTTGTCCAGGGTGTACCCTGCCTTCCGCCCGAATACAGCTGAGATAGGCTCCAGCACCCCTCGCAACCCCGAAAGGGACAAGCGGTAGAAAATGGATGGATGGATAGAGATTTAACTTGTTATTTAGTCAGGTTTGGGACAGGTGTGCTGCTGGTGTAGCCACAGTGTGCACGTCTGATGTTGCTCACATGGGCTCCACTGAATGCTCAGGGAGTTTTTGTGTTTGCTCACACACATGAAATTTAGAGGGAACATGGATCAAGACTATTTCAGTTGGGCGGACGCTATCCTTCTTTGCGGGCACATTGTTGATTGTCATGTCATTTACGGACACACACTGTAAGTCTTTGCTGTCATCCAGCATTCTGTTTTTGTTTACTTTGTAGCCAGTTCAGTTTTACTTACAATTTGCATAGCCATCCCTATGCTTCAGTGCCTTTTCCTAGCGGGACTTGCCTTTTGTTTTAAGCATTCCATACCTTTTTACCTACATGCTGTCTCTGCATATTGGGATCACGACAAACCGTCCTTGACGCGTTCCGACTTCTACAAAGCAATTAACTACCTGCTGCCACCTACTGGAGTACTACATGGTTACCCTGCCAAGCTCTATACCAGTGGTCCCCAACCTTTTTGGAACTGCGGACCGGTCAGCGCTTAAAAATGTATACTTGTATGTATATTTATTTTTTGTTTTTGTCATAAAAAAATACAATCATGTGTGCTTACGGACTGTATTCCTGCAGACTGTATTGCTCTATATTGTAGGAACCAGAAATATTAATAACATAAGGAAACAACCCTTTTGAGTGTGAGTGTGAGTGTGAATGAGTGTAAATGGGGGAGGGAGGAGTTTTGGGTTAGTGCACTAATTGTAAGTGTATCTTGTGTTTTTATGTTGATTTAATTAAAAAAAAAAAAAAAAAAAAAAATATATATATATATATAAATATATATATATATATTTTTTTTTTTCTTTTTTTTTTCTTCTTCTGCGGCCCGGTACCAATCGATCCACGGACCGGTACCGGTGGTTGGGGACCACTGCTCTATACGGCACAGACACTACACTGCAAAAACTGAAATATAAGTAAGATTAAATAGCTCAAATAAGGGTGATATTTGCTTATTTTCTGTCTGATAAGATCATTTTTCTCACTAAGCAGATTTTATGTTAGAGTGTTTTACTTGTTTTAAGTGTTTTGGTCCTAAATGATCTCAGTAAGATATTACAGCTTGTTGCATCAACTGTTGCAAAGCTGTGTCATCAACACTCACAAGTATAAAACTCTTTTTTTAAAGTAATAATTTCTTATTTCAAGCATGAAAAAAAAAAAAAAATCATGACTTTGACACAATTGTGTCTCATAATTAAAACAGCTGCTGTTTTATTTTCAATGAAACAATAGAAAATACCTACTCGTATAATAGTACAGTTGTTATTAGTGAGAATATGCTTATTTTAAGGAATTTTTGAGTTCATTGAGGTTAGCTAATTTGACTTGTTTTGGAAAGTCTTGACAGGCCACATTTTCTTGTTCTATTGGCAGATAATTTTGCTTAGTTCAGATAAAAAAGCCCTAATTTTTGTATTTTTGTTTCTTGTTTTTGAACACTGACTTTTTGCAGTGTAGACAACGGCACATTATTTGCAGATCATAATTATTAATGTGTCAAAAATATTGTTGAAAAACACTGTTTTAGGTAATGCACAGGTAAGAAAATACACTGCACCTTGAAGGACACCCTACTAATGCATGGCTAATTCATCATAGCATTGAATCAGACAACATTTAAAAGTGAATTGCTGTGGATAGAAAAGAATTTAACAAGTATGCAAAAATGATGAGCAGCTTGTCCTTGTATAACAGGCTCATTCATGGTTATACAAGATTGATGTATGTGGTAAGAGTAATAGATTGCATCATATTGACAGCATTTGGGGACCACAAGTCAAGCTCAAGGTCCTGCATGACATTGTGTGTTGTGCAAAGTAAAAATATAACCTGTAAACTCCTATATTGTTGAAGCAAATATGCTTGGCTGAGGCGTCATGTGCCATTGGCTACAATGGGAGAATCACCTAAATAACTGCCAGGGTTATTTTCTAAAGGGATCCTTTACGAAGAAGAGTCAATCTAATGAGGTTCATTCAAATGAAGAAGTCATAGATCTCTGCACCCACCCACACACATTACCCCCCTTGACAATAATGATGAATGACCCTAGTGACTGGGTGTGGGGGGGAAACATGGCACAGGGAGATTCATGCAAAACCAGCCCAGACAGGATGCGATGCGAGGGAGGGGGGCGACTTGAGCAGGGGGGGAGGCTGAGATAGTGAGGTGAGAAAGACAGAGCGAGCATCAGATGAGTAGCGAGGTCTGCTCCGGCTGGGGCGTCACCAGCAGCACTTCCACGAAAGGTCCCACAAGGAGCCTATACATCACAGACCCTTCCTCTTTGTTACAAGACAAGCCGTCTCGGCCACTTTTTCCAGGTCAGTAGTCAGCGCATCCTGTCAGCATAAACAAAGGTCTAGCTTTGTGAAACCCAAAGTCAAGTTGAGGAGTAACGAGGGCATTGCCCCCCCCCCACCCCCCTCCCCAGGAGGCACCTCAGGCATCATCCTGCCACAGGTGGCGTGAGCACCGGAAACAACGCAACTTGAATGTGAAACGCCATGTCTGCAGAAACGCGTGGCGTAGTTGTTCAACTTTTTTCTTAGGCTTGTGCACATTCATAAATACAAATAACTAGTGTTGTCCCGATACCATACTTGCCAACCTTGAGACCTCCGAATTCGGGAGATGGGGGTGTGTGGTTTGGTGGTAGCGGGGGTGTATATTGTAGCGTCCCGGAAGAGTTAGTGCTGTAAGGGGTTCTGGGTATTTGTTCTGTTGTGTTTATGTAGTGTTACGGTGCGGATGTTCTCCCGAAATGTGTTTGTCGTTCTTGTTTGGTGTGGGTTCACAGTGTGGCACGTATTTGTAACAGTGTTAAAGTTGTTTATACGGCCACCCTCAGTGTGACCTGTATGACTGTTGATCAAGTATGCATGCATTCACTTATGTGTGTGTTAAAGGCCTACTGAAACCCACTACTACCGACCACGCAGTCTGATAGATTATACATCAATGATGAAATCTTGACATTGCAACACATGCCAATACGGCCGGGTTAGCTTACTAAAGTGCAATTTTAAATTTTGCGCGAAATATCCTGCTGAAAACGTCTCGGTATGATGACGTCAGCGCGTGACGTCACGGATTGTAGAGGACATTTTGGGACAGCATGGTGGCCAGCTATTAAGTCGTCTGTTTTCATCGCAAAATTCCACAGTATTCTGGACATCTGTGTTGGTGAATCTTTTGCAGTTTGTTCAATGAACAATGGAGACAGCAAAGAAGAAAGCTGTAGGTGGGAAGCGGTGTATTGCGGCCGACTGCAGCAACACGAACACAGCCGGTGTTTCATTGTTTACATTCCCGGAAGATGACAGTCAAGCTTTACCATTGGCCTGTGGAGAACTGGGACAACAGAGACTCTTACCAGGAGGACTTTGAGTTGGATACGCAGACGCGGTACCGTGAGTACGCATGCAGCTGCGGCTTCCAAACATTTGATCGCTTGCCCGTACGTGCGTGTCGCTTTGTGCATGTCACGTACGTAACTTTGGGGACTTTGGGGAAATATATGTGCTGTATGAACTTTGGGAAGGTGAACGATACTTTGGGCTGTGGGATTGAGTGTGTTGTGTAGGTGTCTGAGTTGTATTGTTGTTGTTTGTTATGCGGGATTAATTTGTGGCATATTAAATATAAGCCTGGTTGTGTTGTGGCTAATAGAGTATATATATGTCTTGTGTTTATTTACTGTTTTAGTCATTCCCAGCTGAATATCAGGTTCCACCCGCCTCTCACAGCATCTTCCCTATCTGAATCACTCCCACTGCCCTCTAGTCCTTCACTCTCACTTTCCTCATCCACAAATCTTTCATCCTCGCTCAAATTAATGGGGACATCGTCGCTTTCTCGGTCCGAATCGCTCTCGCTGCTGGTGGCCATGATTGTAAACAATGTGCAGATGTGAGGAGCTCCACAACCTGTGACGTCACGCTACTCGTCTGCTACTTCCGGTACAGGCAAGGCTTTTTTATCAGCGACCAAAAGTTGCGAACTTTATCGTCGATGTTCTCTACTAAATCCTTTCAGCAAAAATATGGCAATATCGCAAAATGATCAAGTATGACACATAGAATGGACCTGCTATCCCCGTTTAAATAAGAAAATCGCATTTCAGTAAGCCTTTAAAGCCGCATATAGTATGCGACTGTTTGTATGGAGGAAAAGCGGACGTGGCCACAGGTTGTAGGAGACGCTGAAGGCAGTGCCTTTAAGACATGCCCCCAATATTGTTGTCCGGGAGGAAATCGGGAGAAATTCGGGAGAATGGTTGCCCCAGGAGATTTTCGGGAGTGGCACTGAAATTCGGGAGTTTCCCGGGAAAATTGGGAGGGTTGACAAGTGTGCCCGATACCTATATTTTGGTACCGATACCGGTACTAAAATTATTTAGATACTTTTCGATACTTTTTTAAATAAAGGGGACCACAAAAAATGGCATTATTGGCATTATTTATTTTAACAAAAAATCTTAGGGTACATTAAACATATGTTTCTTATTGCAAGTTTGTCCTTAAATAAAAAAGTGAACATACTAGACAATTTGTCTTTTATTAATAAGTAAACAAACAAAGGTTACTTATTAGTCTGCTGACGTATGGGAAATATGTCCCTGGACACATGAGGACTTTGAATATGACCAACGTATGATCTTGTAACGACTTGGTATCTGATTTATTACCCAAATGTGTGGTATCATCCAAAACTAATGTAAAGTATCAAACAACAGAAGAATAAGTGATTATTACATTTTAACAGAAGTGTAGATAGAACATGTTAAAATGAATAAATGGTAAATGGGTTATACTTGTATAGCGCTTTTCTACCTTCAAGGTACTCAAAGCGCTTTGACACTATTTCCACATTCACCATGCAAGGCCCTAACCACGACCCATCAGGAGCAAGGGGGAAGTGTCTTGCTCAAGGACACAATGGACGTGACGAGGTTGGTAGAAGGTGAGGATCGAACCAGGAACCCTCAGGTTGCTGGTACTGCCACTCTCCCAACTTCACCACGCCGTTAAAAGAGAAAGTAAGCAGATATTAAAAAATAGATTAATAATTAATTTTCTACCACTTGTCCTTAATAATTTTGACAAAATAATAGAATGGAAAAAGACACAAGGGACAAGCGGTAGGAAATGGATGGATGGATGGATGTTACTGCATACGTCAGCAGCTAAATTAGGAGCCTTTGTTTGCTTATTTACTAATAAAAGACAAGTTGTCTTGTATGTTCACTATTTTATTTAAGGACTAAATTGCAATAAGAAACATATGTTTAATGTACCCTAAGATGTTTTGTTAAAATAAAGCCAATTTTTTGTGGTGCCCTTTATTTAAAAAAAGTACCAAAATGTATCGAAATTATATTGGTATCGGTACTTGTACCAAATAATTGGTATCGGGACAACACTAATGTTTACTGTAAATGACGTTCTCCGAAATATACAAAGTCAAGTCCCCCAGTCCTGAGCTCTCTGGAAATGTGACCCCAGAAACAATATACCGTATTTTTGTGGCGTATAAGTCGCACCGGAGTATAAGTCGCACCGGCCGAAAATGCATAATAAAGAAGGAAAAAAACATATATAAGTCGCATTTTTGGGGGAAATTTATTTGATATAAGCCAACACCAAGAATAGACATTTGAAAGGCAATTTAAAATAAATAAACAATAGTGAACAACAGGCTGAATAAGTGTACATTATATGAGGCATAAATAACCAACTGAGAACGTGCCTGGTATGTGAACGTAACATATTATGGTAAGAGTCTATAACATATAGAACATGCTATACGTTTACCAAACAATCTGTCACTCCTAATCGCTAAATCCCATGAAATCTTATACGTCTAGTCTCTTACGTGAATGAGCTAAATAATATTATTTGATATTTTACGGTAATGTGTTAATCATTTCACACATAAGTCTCTCCTGAGTATAAGTCGCAACCCCCGGCCAAACTATGAAAAAAACTGCGACTTATAGTCCAAAAAATACGGTAGTTGAACACCCTTGATCTAAGGAGACGGCTTTGTAGACACAACTATAGATTTAAATAAGTATACAAGCATGCATCAAGATTATTGAGAGAGGGAACCCACTCACGGACTTGTTTGATTGACAAAGTGTACATATTGGTACACACTGTGTGTGAAATGCTTGACCTGAAGATAAATAAGAAAGTAAGGATTTGTTTGGACAATACTAAAATATGCCTGTCTTTCTAATATCCGTCTCTTGGAATAAATACATTTTAATAATGTGTTTATTAGAGTAACAAATCAAGTCGGCCTCCTCGTGAGAATTTGAAAGGCCCCTTTTGCAACCCTTGCACGGAGTCAGAGTGTGCATGAGTGTGTGCATGGTGTTTGATGTCGGGTGGCTTCTGGTACTTGAGCAAAGCTGCTGATCCCAGTGGAGCGGTGTTTGATCTGGGCTTGCGCTCTCTTGTGTTGGAATGATACGCTCAAGTTCAGAGATGAGAACACACAGCATCAGAGAGCAAAAGAGATAATCAGCCCTTTGATTTGCTGTATAAAAAAAAAGAGTATATGGAAATAGTAGTGAGTACCAAAGCCGGTTTTAAAGAAGCCCTGCATGGACGATCCCAATATATTCATCAATTCATTTTATTTTGTTTGGTAAGCCTTAACAGGGCAAGGATCAGTACGGTGTAATTGGCTTAGACTTGTATTTTAGTAGCCTGTATCACTAGTTCAGTTTTTTGTCGATTATTTGCATAGATAAAATACCACATAGGGATGTTACAATTATTATAAACTCATGAAGATAGGAAAACATTTCAGAACAAGAAAAAATATTTAATTTGATCCAGCGTTCATCATACCATAATATGTATGGATCTAATTTATGAATTGTATTACCTTACCTAATTTGACTACATTTCTTTGCATGACCATGGGAACCAATAATCAGTTACTCGATTAATTTATTAATCTTTATATTGTTTTTAATGATTATACTTATACTCAGGAGCGACTTATGTGTGAAATTATTAACACATTACCGTAAAATATCAAATAATTTTAAAGGGGAACATTATCACCAGACCTATGTAAGCGTCAATATATACCTTGATGTTGCAGAAAAAAGACCATATATTTTTTTAACCGATTTCTGAACTCTAAATGGGTGAATTTTGGCGAATTAAACGCCTTTCTATTATTCGCTCTCGGAGACGTTGTGACGTCACATCGGGAAGCAATCCGCCATTTTCTCAAACACATTACAAACACCGAGTCAAATCAGTTCTGTTATTTTCCGTTTTTTCGACTGTTTTCCGTACCTTGGAGACATCATGCCTAGTCGGTGTGTTGTCGGAGGGTGTAACAACACGAACAGGGACAGATTCAAGTTGCACCAGTGGCCCAAAGATGCGAAAGTGGCAACAAATTGGACGTTTGTTCCGCACACTTTACAGACGAAAGCTATGCTACGACAGAGATGGCAAGAATGTGTGGATATCCTGCGACACTCAAAGCAGATGCATTTCCAACGATTAAGTCAAAGAAATCTGCCGCCAGACCCCCAGGAAAAGAGAGCGGATGAGGGTATGTCTACAGAATATATTAATTGATGAAAACTGGGCTGTCTGCACTCTCAAAGTGCATGTTGTTGCCAAATGTATTTCATATGCTGTAAACCTAGTTCATAGTTGTTAGTTTCCTTTAATGCCAAACAAACACATACCAATCGTTGGTTAGAAGGCGATCGCCAAATTTGTCCTCGCTTTCTCCCGTGTCGCTGGCTGTCGTGTCGTTTTCGTCGGTTTCGCTTGCATACGGTTCAAACCGATATGGCTCAATAGCTTCAGTTTCTTCTTCAATTTCGTTTTCGCTACCTGCCTCCACACTACAACCATCCGTTTCAATACATGCGTAATCTGTTGAATCGCTTAAGCCGCTGAAATCCGAGTTTGAATCCGAGCTAATGTCGCTATACCTTGCTGTTCTTTCCGCCATGTTTGTTTGTATCGGCATCACTATGTGACGTCACAAAAAATGCAACTTATACTCCAGTGCGACATATATATGTTTTTTTCCTTCTTTATTATGCATTTTCGGCCGGTGCGACTTATACTCCAGAGCGACTTACACTCCGAAAAATACGGTAATCACAATTGTATCGGCCTGAACAGGCTTTCCAGATTTTAAACCAATGGCCGTTGGCTGAGGCAGGACACTTTCACACGCTCTTCCGACTACAACTTTCCAAAAATAGCTTTATTTGCAAAAAAGTACGTTTTCTTTCCAAGGTTAACACGAACAACTTTTACTACATTTAAAGCTACAAAACAAAAATAATCTCAAGTGTTGCGTAAGCAGTGGTGAAAAAAAGTTTTCACCACCAGTTACTCAACCTGACATCTGCCCAATCAGTTTCACCTGTGCGCCCCTATATGCTTTCATCACAGGTGCTGTAAATGACACAGAATGTAAATTACTTTCTAAGTAAAAAAAAATAATAATTTTACGTAATATATGCAGTACCAGAGAAATATAAATAACACAAAAATGGCTACCAAAACCACAGTGACCAACACCAAAGTGCAGTAGCGCAGTAGGCCCAAGTATTCATAAAAAAATAAAAATAATAATAATTTAACTTAATATATGCAGGACTGCAGAAATATAAATAACACAAATGGCTACCACAACAATATTAAAGACAAAGGGAAGACAGGAGCAGCTCAGTGATGTGTGGTGATGCTCATGCCAGATGAGGCACTAAGTTTGCCTTTGGAGTTTTTTATAATAACTTTAAACTAATAGGTTCCAAATTGGGGGCCTTATTCTCCCGTTTGCGTGGTTTTTTTTTACGCGCTTACAGTTACACGTTTCCCTTTTCGTATTCTCCCACCCAGCCTACGGACAAGCCCACCCTGCGTACATGAAGCCAAAATACTTAAATCATAAATCAAGGCGGGCTTATTACTAATGAGGCAGATTTTGCCATTCTTTTTCCTTTTTTTTTTTTTTTTTTTGAAAGGGGGGGGGGGTTAAAATCATGTAACATTGAGTTTTACTTAGAGATGTCCGATAATGGCTTTTTTGCCGATATCCGATATTCCGATATTGTCCAACTCTTAATTACCGATACCGATATCAACCGATACCGATATATACGGTTGTGGAATTAACACATTATTATGCCTAATTGTGTTGTGATGCCCCGCTGGATGCATTAAACAATGTAACAAGGCTTTCCAAAATAAGAGAACAACTTCAACTCAAGTTATGGAAAAAAGTGCCAACATGGCACTGCCATATTTATAATTGAAGTCACAAAGTGCATCATTTTTTTTAACATGCCTCAAAACAGCAGCTTGGAATTTGGGACATGCTCTCCCTGAGAGAGCATGAGGAGGTTGAGGTGGGCGGGATTTAGGGGGGCGGGGTTCAGGTGTGGGGAGGAAGCGGGGGGTATTTATTGTAGCGTCCAGGAAGAGTTAGTGCTGCAAGGGGTTCTGGGTATTTGTTCTGTTGTGTTTATGTTGTGTTACGGTGCGGAAGTTCTCCCGAAATGTGTTTTTCATTCTTGTTTGGTGTGGGTTCACAGTGTGGCGTATATTTGTAACAGTGTTAAAGTTGTTTATACGGCCACCCTCAGTGTGACCTGTATGACTATTGATCAAGTATGCGTTGCATTCACTTGTGAGTGTGTGAAAAGCCGTAGATATTATGTGACTGGCCCGGCACGCAAAGGCAGGGCCTTAAAGGTTTATTGGCGCTCTGTACTTCTCCTTACGTTCGTGTACACAGTGGCATTTTAAAAAGTCATAAAGATTACTTGTTGAAACCGATACCGATAATTTCCGATATTACATTTTAAAGCATTTATCGGCCGATAATATCGGTAGTCCGATATTATCGGATATCCCTAGTTTTACTAACTCTTGTGAATGTCATTAAATGTTGTGTAAAATGTTAACAAATAGGTTTTGTTTAGCCGGGTTGTGACAGCTGACAGTTTGATATTACCTGCCACCTTAGCCCCTACTCCCTACCCTCTGTTGCAAGTCTCGAGTTGTATGGTGTAATATGTGTATGTACTTTGCTATGGAGTTTTTTTTTTTCCCACTCCAGACTGGCGCCTTATTGCAGTGAAACTTGCCAAGGGACATGTAAGCAAATATTAACATTGCTGTATGTATACTTTTGACCCAGCAGATTTGGTCACATTTTCAGTAGACCCATAATAAATTCATAAAAGAACCAAACTTCATGAATGTTTTTTGTGACCAACAAGTATGTGCTCCAATCACTCTATCACAAAAAAAATAAGAGTTGTAGAAATGATTGGAAACTCAAGACAGCCATGACACTATGTTCTTTACAGGTGTATGTACACTTTTTGATCGCGACTGTAGGTAAATTTAGTCAATTTGTCTTCAGCTTGATTTGCAGTCAATCATTTGTTTTAAAGCCATGTGTTGTATTTGCATAGCGGCTCTAATGTGCTGGCACAGTCGAGCAGAAGAGGGGGGGAATGGGATGATTGTATTTGGTTTGGTTTGTCAATACAATGTGCACACGCTTTTCCTGCCAGTGGCTCCCTTCAGATGCCAACCCAACATCAACTGCCAAAGAGTAGAACAAGAGGGGTGGAACGGTAAGAGACAACAATTGGGTGAGGAGGGGGGCAGTTTGTGTGCATGGTAAAATGAACAAGTAGGAAACAAGCATCTATTATCTCCCTTTTATTCTTTAACTCAATCCATATTTTTTCACACATAAAACATGTTCACAGTACTAGCATACTACTAATTTAACCCTTGTGTGGTGTTCGGGTCTGTGGGACCCGTTTTAATTTTTTATTAAAAGAAAAATTATACAATTAATTAATTTTTCAAACTGAGACTCACTGACTTTGGCTCATTTTCTGTGAAAAACATATATCAGAATACATATTTAATGACCACACACCATACACCCCACCCTACACATTTCTATTACATATAAGATGTCCGGGTCCACTGGACCCGGGGCTAATAGAAGTGTGGAAATTGATGTTCTGTGTACCACACCCAACCACCCACACGCACACACACACACACACACACACACACACACACACACACACAAACACAAACACAAACACAAACAGACGCACACACACACAGCAGGCCTAGACAGGAGGAGGACAGAGTGTAGGTACACAGAACATCAGGGGGTTCAAATGTGCGAGAAAATGAGAGCAGACAGTGTTGACAAACAATGTTGCAACCTTGTGTGGGAACCGCAGGTGCAGAAACACAAAAGAAGAATCCCTGTGGGATGCAGAAACTGGTAGAGAAATTTTCCGTGCAACGTTCATATTGTTGTTATTCAGCCAGCGTTTGTGGGTCTGATGGACCCGTTGCATTTTGTGGCTTTTAATGCCTCACAATCAAACACTTTTATGTTAAAATACTGAACAGATGTTTATTGGGATAAGGTAAACACCTGTTCAGTATTTTAGCATAAAAATGTTTGATTGTGAGGCATTAAAAGTCACAAAATGCAACAGGTCCATCAGACCCACAAACGCTGGCTGAGTAACAACAATATGAACATTACACAAGGTTTAATTTGTATCATACTTGCCAACCCTCCCGGATTTTTCAGGAGACTCCCGAAATTCAGCGCCTCTCCCGAAAACCTCCCGGGACAAATTTTCTCCCGAAAATCTCCTGAAATTCAGGCGGACCTGAGTGACGTGTCAACAGCCTGTTTTCACGTCCGCTTTCCCACAATATAAACAGCGTGCCTGTCCAATCACGTTATAACTGTAGAATGATCGAGGGCGAGTTCTTGGTTTCTTATGTGGGTTTATTGTTAGGCAGTTTCATTAACGTCCTCCCAGCGCGGCAACAACACACAACAACAGCAGTCACGTTTTTGTCTACCGTAAAGCAGTTCGTCTGCTGTAAACAGCAATGTTGTGACACTCCTAAACAGGACAATACTGCCATCTACTGTACATGCATATGTGACAATAACATCTACCGCTTTTAGAGAGTGCAGTGCACAACTGCGCACACAACAAGGAGACGAAGCAGAATGCATCATCAGAGAGGGTGTTCAGCATGGTTAGAAAAATAGTGACAAAGAATAGAACAAGGATGGACAATTCAACCCTTAACTCAACAATGAGTAGATGAGTGTTATGTGTGTGTATATGTGTAAATAAATCAACACTGAAATTCAAGTATTTCTCTTATATATATATATATATATATATATATATATATATATATATATATATATATATATATATATATATATATATATAAACAATAATATATATATATATATATATATATCTAGAATTAACTGAAAGTCAAGTATTTCTTATATATATATATATATATATATATATATATATGAAATACTTGACTTGGTGAAATCTAGCTGTAAATATACTCCTCCCCTCTTAACCACGCCCCTGCCCCCCACACACCTCCCGAAATCAGAGGTCTCAAGGTTGGCAAGTATGATTTGTATTCATTTTATTTTTCTTTATTTTTCTTTTTTTTTATTAACATGCTCACAAAGAAATGACTGTAGTGGGCATCAAGAAAACACAAATAAACCTTTGCCTTTGGGCGCAAACAACAATATAAGGAAGCGGATCCTCTAAGTCATCAAAGTAAACTTCATGAATAAGTCATTCCACAGCTCTGTCAAAAGAAAAAAAAATGCCCTTGGGTGACTGCCGCCATCATGGATGGCTGGTATAATGTGTGCCTCTAACATGCAAGTCGGAGTAAATCTATGCTGGGTTGCAACCACATGGCCGAGAGGCACTTCCAGGTTTCAGATGGTGGTCAGGGTCCCATAAGACTACAGTTTATATACCTACAGCAGTGGCATATTTTGAAAAGGTTTTAGAGCAGGGGTGTCAAACGTACGACCCGAGGGCAGGTTTTATTATTTTGCTAAGTATAAAAATTAACCACAAATTTTTGAATGAAAGAAACAGCTGTTCTAAATGTGTCCACTGGATGTCGCAATAGCAATTATTTGTATCTTTGTAGATGAGGCTATATATGTACAAAATAAACCACATGATGTTAGTACATCAGTCGAGGAAAATGATCAAAGTACATAAATACCATACTGTAATTTGATGTTGATATAATTTGTTTATATTGATGGATTGAAAATTAACACCAATGAGTTGACTGATGAACATTATGACATAATGTAGTCAAAAAATATAAATAAATACAAATAACGTACCGCAACAGGTAATTGTAAATAAACAACAACAACACTATGATTTGCACAATTTCAGAATCTGCTTTTTGTATTTTTAAACAAAGAAAACAATCTGAAGTTGTCTTTATTTTTAAGTTATCGTGCCGTGATTTTACCAGTCCGGCCCACTTGTGAGTGACAAGTGAGTATCCAATCCCAGTCATGTTCAACATAAGGCTACCTAGATGGGCTACTGCCAAAAACTCGTGATCTGATCGGCTATCGCAACTGTCTGTTAACTGAATGTCCTCCGTTCATTAAACTGCACAGTTTAATGAACACTAATGTTGGTTCAGAAGGCCTCCGGCAGAATTCATACAGTGCTGGCAACTCGCTAGCTGAATTTTGATTGGTTAAAGCTCTAACTTGAAAACAGCAACACTGGAGCCTAATATGACATGAAGAGAATATGATAAATACTTTTATATATTTATGAAAAGTAAATTAAAAATAAAATTAACTTTTATTAAATTATGATAATGATTCATGTTAGGCCAGCAGAAAAGACCTTGCTGGCCCTGACGGCACACCACTGTCTAAAGCTAATGTTTAGTGTGGATAATTAGCTAAATTTGTTGTTCATTAATGTTTGGTTTACAACAATATTTAATGATATTTAGATCATACAATGTGTTGTTGCCATAGAAAATGCATCCTATGAGAAATCTATTAATCTAGTTCATTAGCACTAAACTTAAATTCAGCTGCATGTGTCCTGATGAAGACCAGAATGCAGATCCACATTACAATAATACCTTTACTATTGCTCTATATGCATCAGTAAAAATTATAAGCACAGTTAACAAAAGACCTTTGAAAAACATACTATTTGAATAACTTTGGATTTTTAAACAATGATTAACAAAACTAAATTGGCCCTATAGTGTGTGAATGTGGGTGTGAATGTTGTCTGTCTATTTGTGTTGGCCCTGCGATGAGGTGGCGACTTGTCCAGTGTGTACCCCGCCGTCCACCCAAGTGCAGCTGGGATAGGCTCCAGCACCTACCGTTACCCCGAGAGGGACAGCTAATTTATGTCCATAATCGTTTGTGTTAAACAAATAATTTTAAATTAAACAGAAGCAGAGACACTGAAAATGTGTGGTACTGTTTGTGCTATGGTGCCATCTTTTGGTCGAGTTTGCTCACTGCAGGTAAACGTCATCAGTATACCTTCTCTTCAGTGCTTTCAACCAGCATAACCAGTGCAGTTTTGTCTTCTAGTTGTTTCATTCATCACTTCAAGCAAGTTTGTAAGTTATAAGTATATTTTTACAATATAACTACAACTATTCACACTTACTTAACCGTCCCATGTGTGACGTCTGTAGGAGTATTTTCATGCATATTTGTACGTGCTATTGGAATGTAATGAAGCTAGCGTTGTGAGCATTAGCTAATATGCTAACATGTTTAAGAGTGTCTGTGTTAGTATAATTAACTTGTAATGGCAATCTTTTTGTATTATTTCAGTTTCACAAATTCTTCAGTAAATTCACCAAAAACGTCACTGTAGAGTTATTAAGTGTTTTTAGCTGATTGGACAGTTAGCTTCCGCAGCTAGTGGGCCCATGAGGATAACTTATTTTTGTTGGATCAGCCGTTTTACTGCTGTGTGACAGGCACCGTTTGGAAACAATTAAGGTATGTAAAGAAACATTTACAAAATATTTATGTGTAAATAACTAATTTCACAACCTATATATACTCCGGTGCTAAAATGTATTGGGTGCGAAAAATATAGTCGGTAAAATACAATATTAGGAATTCATTAAATATTTGAAACTTCTATAGAGCGTACGTGGGGCTTTTGATACATAAGAATTGTTGTCAATGTATAGTATAAACAGTATATGTGTAGTAGAGCAATATGTGTTTACAGATATGGTACACAATGAATACTCACAACATAATAGTCATCCAAAGCCTTGTTGAGTGACGAGACAACTCCGACTGCAGTGATGGGTTCCTTAGGCAAATCATTCACACTCACCCCAGACATGATAATATTCTGGGAAAAAAAAAAAAAACATGGGAGATGACACTTTTCTGCTTCCAAAACTGAACATGGGATTTATTGAAATATTTTCATAATTTAGGTATCAACATATGTATGCAAAAGACAACAACAACAACAAATTGAACACAAAAGGGAAGACTGTGACTGAAATTGAGACTTGTTCAACTTTGCTACACAGAAAACGGACAAAGCTCTTTGTGGCCACAACGGCCACAGTATTGACTTCTCAATGAGGCAAAAAAAGTATCCGTCTAACTAAGATTCAAATGACAACTTAGACCCAAAAAGCATTTGGAGACCACCCAATTACTACTAAGCCACAAATTAGAATAAGCAATCACATATTTGCAAGGAAGTCCCAATCAATTGCTATCTATTTCTGTCTAAGGGAATTTTGGCCTAATGGGTATGCAGGCCTTTTACAGCGTAAGTGGCTTTCCAAAGGTTTCTGATGCAACTTTATTCAATTAGGTTTAAAGCATTGTTGTACTAACTGACAAAGTTAGTGCATTCAATCTTGATGTTTACAGAATCTATCCCAATTAAGTTGATCAAATTAAATGATTCACTCCAGAAAAAAGCTGTCCCCCCAACAAATGTTAGATCGCTTTAATGCAAATGAAACATAATGGCGAATCGGCTAATTGAAAGACGGATTTCTGTGGATCATGGATTTCTTCAAAATGAGCTTTTGTTTGTCCACCTAGGTTAAGACTCAAAACCCTGACAAGTAATTACTGAATAGCTAATTTAGCATCTTAGACACCAGCAAAATTATGGAAGTTCTGAATTTTAATTATCTTGTGATGCTGAGATTGTAGTATTTTGTATAGTACTGATAGCTACACTTAAACAAGTTGGGATGGACATACTAAGCGATCAATTGTTTGATGAGTAGTCTGACAACTGTTTATAGTTGATTATTAATTAATTAGTGTTTTTATATTTATTTATTTTTGGGACAAATGGACCACGCAACGTGTTTACAAGGAGCACTGGCACTGTCAATTCAAATCACATTTACATAATTATTCACAGCCTTTGCTCAATACTTTGTCGATCCACCTTTGTCAGTAATTGCAGCCTCAAGTATTTTTGAATACAATGCCACGAGCTTGGCACACCTATCTTTGTGCGGTTTCCCCCAATTCCACTCTGCTCATCGCATTTTGCAGCACCACCTTTGAAACTCCACCAGGTTGGATGGGAAGCATTGGTTTTCATCCAGGATGTCTCTGTACATTGTTGCATTCACCAAAGTCAAATAACTGAGTTTTGAAAAGCCCTCGTTATGGTTTTCACTTGGGGGGCAACAATGCAATGGCTCCTGTTGTCATGATCTGTGGTCTAGATCATGTTTTGTTTAGTTATGTTCTGTTAGGTTTAAGACTCCATAAGTTCCTGTTTGCGCTCCCTTGTTTGGTCACCATGGCGACTCATTGTTTTCACCTGATTCATTAGACACACGCACCTGGCTCTTATCAAAGAGACTACTATTTAAGCCTGACGCTGTCAGTTAGTCGACCTGGTGACATTGTTCATTTCTTGCTCTGCTCATGTTGGTACTCTGGATCTATTCTGTATCAAGCTCTGTGCTGACTTGTTTCATGCTTTGTTCATATTGCTCGTTCCATGCCTTGCCAAGTAAGTTTTTGTTTATTCATGTCACAGTTAGCGAGTTTTTGTTCCATGTCCATAGTTTATGTTAAAGTAAATAATAAATGATAAATGGGTTGTACTTGTATAGCGCTTTTCTACCTTCAAGGTACTCAAAGCGCTTTGACACTACTTCCCCATTTACCCATTCACACACACATTCACACACTGATGGAGGGAGCTGCCATGCAAGGCGCTAACCAGCACCCATCAGGAGCAAGGGTGAAGTGTCTTGCTCAGGACACAACGGACATGACGAGGTTGGTACTAGGTGGGGATTGAACCAGGGACCCTCGGGTCGCGCACGGCCACTCTTCCACTGCGCTAGTTTTGTTCCCTGCGTTAAGTTGCGCCTCCGTTGTGAGCGCTTTTTGTTTGTACCCCTTTTATAGTCAAGATTAAATCATGTTTTTACCTGCACGCCATGTCCGGTCAAGTCCGTTTGCATCACGGGAAATCAATCCACGAAGTAAGCTGCGTATAAATCCTCGTTATGACACCTGTTCATTTAGCAATAGCGGCGCAGATGTCAGAGTAATAAAAGTTTAGAGCCAAATATACTAGCCACATATAATCTAAAAAAAACATGAGCATGATGGAGTGGATCCATGCACTTTCAAGAGTAAGATTCCCACAATATTTAAACCATTCAACATTATTATATTGGATGGGTCCATAAAATAAGCATGAAGCCATGAGAGACAATATTGGACATGTATAGGTAAGTACCGTATTTAATGGATGTTCACACATACCAGACAATCTTTATGTTTTCAATCAATTTGCATATAACATTTATTTTATATAAGATCATCTTTTACGTTTCCACTAGGTTCTGTCAGTCGTTCAGATTTCACTTGACAGACTCCGATGACAATGACAAAGTATCCAGAATCTTGGGAGAATGGACAATATCCCCAGAAGGGACCTGGTTTTAGTACTGGGTGACATCAACACATAGATTGGCGATGACAGCACAGACTACAGCTTGGTGGTCAGCGCTCATGGGTACGACATGAGGAGTGACAATGGAGATCGCGTCATGGAAGTGTGCCTGTCGCACGGACTGCCCACAGGTGGAACACACTTCTAATAGGACTCTGGACTAATGATCCTGTTATCAGGAATTTTTATTTTATTTTTTGAGCTGACCGTCGTCATTATGACATGCTTTTACATTCAGTTCAAGTGCCGCTTGTACGAACGGATAGATGATAATCAGCTTGGGATAATTACAAATAAGAAAGCAACACCACAAAAAAAAGTTTGCAAAACCATATGTCTTCCTAGTCCACAAAGTCACCACATAAGTTAGTGTCTGTTTGAAGCGAATGCCATTTAACATACAACCACCGCTAACGCGCTTCATGTATATATATATATATATATATATATATATATATATATATATATATATATATATATATATATATATATATATATATATATACAGTATATATATATATATATATATATATGTATGTATATATAGGGCTTCACGGTGGCAGAGGGGTTAGTGCATCTGCCTCACAATACGAAGGTCCTGAGTAGTCTTGAGTTCAATCCCGGGCTCGGGATCTTTCTGTGTGGAGTTTGCATGTCCTCCCCGTGACTGCGTGGGTTCCCTCCGGGTACTCCGGCTTCCTCCCACTTCCAAAGACATGCACCTGGGGATAAGTTGATTGGCAACACTAAATTGGCCCTAGTGTGTGAATGTGAGTGTGAATGTTGTCTGTCTATCTGTGTTGGCCCTGCGATGAGGTGGCGACTTGTCCAGGGTGTACCCCGCCTTCCGCCCGATTGTAGCTGAGATAGGCTCCAGCGCCCCCCGCGACCCCAAAGGGAATAAGCGGTAGAAAATGGATATATATATATATATATATATATATATATATATATATATTATATATATATATATATATATATATATATATATATATATATATTATATATATATATATATATATATACCAGTGACGTGCAGTCACTAGAGGCAGGTGAGGCGGGGCCTCACCTGCCATCATGGAAAGAAAAAAAATGTAAAAAGAAAAAAAAAATTTTTATTATTGTATCTAATTCACAACTCCTCCAACACGAACATTATTGTTTTTGCACTTTTTGGCTTCTTATTAAATAACTTTTGTAACCTATTTTCATGGGCTTTCCTCTTTGTGATGTTAAGTTCCTGTTATGCGCTGTTATACGTATATACCTTGAGCTCTTATTTTGAAGGCGCTAAGAGCGGAAGTGATGACACGGAGTGGAGCGGAAGTTTTTGAAAGAAGGTAAATAAAGTGGTCCTTGTGTAAACTGGAGCCTCCGTGTTTGTTATTTTGTAGTTTCATACAGTATAGGCGACATTTATAAACCCTTGGTTACACTTTTTTAAATAGATTCAATCTTGCACGTGGAAAGTTTAAGTGAGGGCTTCAGTTGATATAACACTCTCGTCAGGGGGTGCATTAATCCAGCACAACAGCGGCTCATGGACTTATATATATATATATATATATATATATATATATATATATATATATATATATATATATATATATATATATGTCTTAATAAGGTTATCCAAAAAATAGTGCTCGATACCGTAGTAGAGCGCAATATATGTATGTGTGGGGAAAAAAATCACAAGACTATTTCATCTCTACAGGCCTGTTTCATGAGGGGGGTACCCTCAATCGTCAGGAGATTTCTCTGATCTCCTGACGATTGAGGGTACCCCCCTCATGAAACAGGCCTGTAGAGATGAAATAGTCTTGTGATTTTTTTCCCCACACATACATATATATATATATATATATATATATATATATATATATATATATATATATATATATATATATATATATATATATATATATATACATTATTGTTGAAAGATGGCACCTGATGGCCATAAGCCGTAACTGCACTTTTTGTCCATGTAGATAAAAATACTATTCATGTATGAGATCTAGGACTGCCAATTATGGCCAAAGTAATAATTAAGATTAGAGATGTCCGATAATATCGGACTGCCGATAATATCGGCAGATAAACGCTTTAAAATATAATATCGGAAATTTTCGGTTTCGGTTTCAAAATTATCGGTATCGGTTTCAAAAAGTAAAATTTATGACTTTTTAAAACGGCGCTGTGTACACGGACGTAGGGAAAAGTACCGAGCGCCAATAAACCTTAAAGGCACTGCCTTTGCGTGCCGGCCCAATCACATAATATCTACAGCTTTTCACACACACAAGTGAATGCAAGGCATAATTGGCCAACAGCCATACAGGTCACACTGAGGGTGGCCGTATAAACAACTTTAACACTGTTACAAATGTGCGCCACACACTGTCGACCCACACCAAACAAGAATAACAAACACATTTCGGGAGAACATCCGCACCGTAACACAACATAAACACCATCCATCCATCCATCCATTTTCTACCGCTTATTCCCTTCGGGGTCGCGGGGGGCGCTGGAGCCTATCTCAGCTACAATCGGGCAGAAGGCGGAGTACACCCTGGACAAGTCGCCACCTCATCGCAGACAACAACATAAACACACAACAGAACAAATACCCAGAACCCCTTGCAGCACTAACTGCACACTATACATCCCCCGATACCCCCAACCACCCATACCCCACCTCAACCCCGACCCCCCAACCCCGCCCACCTCAACCTCATTTTTTTCCATAACTTGAGTTATGCATTGTGAGCTGGGCGGCAGCCGACGGCAGGGCACTTGGCGGTCCGATCCTCGGCTACAGAAGCTAGCTCTTGGGACGTGGAACGTCACCTCGCTGGGGGGGAAGGAGCCTGAGCTAGTGCGCGAAGTTGAGAAGTTCCGGCTAGATATAGTCGGACTCACTTCGACACACAGCAAGGGCTCTGGAACCAGTTCTCTCGAGAGGGGCTGGACTCTCTTCCACTCTGGCGTTGCCGGCAATGAGAGGCGACGGGCTGGGGTGGCAATTCTTGTTGTCCCCCGGCTCAGAGCCTGCACGTTGGAGTTCAACCCGGTGGACGAGAGGGTAGCTTCCCTCCGCCTTCGGGTGGGGGGACGGGTCCTGACTGTGGTTTGCGCTTACGCGCCAAACCGCAGCTCAGAGTACCCACCCTTTTTTGATTCGCTCGAGGGAGTACTTGAGAGTGCTCCCCCGGGTGATTCCCTCGTTCTGCTGGGGGACTTCAATGCTCATGTTGGCAGCGACAGTGAAACCTGGAGAGGCGTGATTGGGAAGAATGGCCGCCCGGATCTGAACCCGAGTGGTGTTCTGTTATTGGACTTTTGTGCCCGTCACAGATTGTCCATAATGAACACCATGTTCGAACATAAGGGTGTCCATATGTGCACTTGGCACCAGGACACCCTAGGCCGCAGTTCCATGATCGACTTTGTAGTTGTGTCATCGGATTTGCGGCCTCATGTTTTGGACACTCGGGTGAAGAGAGGGGCGGAGCTTTCAACCGATCACTACCTGGTGGTGAGTTGGCTGCGATGGTGGGGGAGGATGCCGGACAGACCTGGCAGGCCCAAACGCATTGTGAGGGTTTGCTGGGAACGTCTGGCAGAGTCTCCTGTCAGAGAGAGTTTCAATTCCCACCTCCGGAAGAACTTTGAACATGTCACGAGGGAGGTGCTGGACATTGAGTCCGAGTGGACCATGTTCCGCACCTCTATTGTCGAGGCAGCTGATTGGAGCTGTGGCCGCAAGGTAGTTGGTGCCTGTCGTGGCGGTAATCCTAGAACCCGTTGGTGGACCCCGGCGGTGAGGGATGCTGTCAAGCTGAAGAAGGAGTCCTATCGGGTTCTTTTGGCTCATAGGACTCCTGAGGCAGTGGACAGGTACCGACAGGCCAAGCGGTGTGCGGCTTCAGCGGTTGCGGAGGCAAAAACTCGGACATGGGAGGAGTTCGGGGAAGCCATGGAAAACGACTTCCGGACGGCTTCGAAGCGATTCTGGACCACCATCCGCCGCCTCAGGAAGGGGAAGCAGTGCACTATCAACACCGTGTATGGTGAGGATGGTGTTCTGCTGACCTCGACTGCGGATGTTGTGGATCGGTGGAGGGAATACTTCGAAGACCTCCTCAATCCCACCAACACGTCTTCCTATGAGGAAGCAGTGCCTGGGGAATCTGTGGTGGTCTCTTCTATTTCTGGGGCTGAGGTTGCTGAGGTAGTTAAAAAGCTCCTCGGTGGCAAGGCCCCGGGGGTGGATGAGATCCGCCCGGAGTTCCTTAAGGCTCTGGATGCTGTGGGGCTGTCTTGGTTGACAAGACTCTGCAGCATCGCGTGGACATCGGGGGCGGTACCTCTGGATTGGCAGACCGGGGTGGTGGTTCCTCTCTTTAAGAAGGGGAACCGGAGGGTGTGTTCTAACTATCGTGGGATCACACTCCTCAGCCTTCCCGGTAAGGTCTATTCAGGTGTACTGGAGAGGAGGCTACGCCGGATAGTCGAACCTCGGATTCAGGAGGAACAGTGTGGTTTTCGTCCTGGTCGTGGAACTGTGGACCAGCTCTATACTCTCGGCAGGGTCCTTGAGGGTGCATGGGAGTTTGCCCAACCAGTCTACATGTGTTTTGTGGACTTGGAGAAGGCATTCGACCGTGTCCCTCGGGAAGTCCTGTGGAGAGTGCTCAGAGTGTATGGGGTATCGGACTGTCTGATTTTGGCGGTCCGCTCCCTGTATGATCAGTGTCAGAGCTTGGTCCGCATTGCCGGCAGTAAGTCGGGCACGTTTCCAGTGAGGGTTGGACTCCGCCAAGGCTGCCCTTTGTCACCGATTCTGTTCATAACTTTTATGGACAGAATTTCTAGGCGCAGTCAAGGCGTTGAGGGGATCTGGTTTGGTGGCTGCAGGATTAGGTCTCTGCTTTTTGCAGATGATGTGGTCCTGATGGCTTCATCCGGCCAGGATCTTCAGCTCTCGCGGGATCGGTTCGCAGCCGAGTGTGAAGCGACTGGGATGAGAATCAGCACCTCCAAGTCCGAGTCCATGGTTCTCGCCCGGAAAAGGGTGGAATGCCATCTTCAGGTTGGGGAGGAGACCCTGCCCCAAGTGGAGGAGTTCAAGTACCTCGGAGTCTTGTTCACGAGTGAGGGAAGAGTGGATCGTGAGATCGACAGGCGGATCGGTGCGGCATCTTCAGTAATGCGGACGCTGTATCGATCCGTTGTGGTGAAGAAGGAGCTGAGCCGGAAGGCAAAGCTCTCAATTTACCGGTCGATCTACGTTCCCATCCTCACCTATGGTCATGAGCTTTGGGTTATGACCGAAAGGACAAGATCACGGGTACAAGCGGCCGAAATGAGTTTCCTCCGCCGGGTGGCGGGGCTCTCCCTTAGAGATAGGGTGAGAAGCTCTGCCATCCGGGGGGAGCTCAAAGTAAAGCCGCTGCTCCTCCACATCGAGAGGAGCCAGATGAGGTGGTTCGGGCATCTGGTCAGGATGCCACCCGATCGCCTCCCTCGGGAGGTGTTTAGGGCACGTCCGACCGGTAGGAGGCCACGGGGAAGACCCAGGACACGTTGGGAAGACTATGTCTCCCGGCTGGCCTGGGAACGCCTCGGGATCCCCCGGGAGGAGCTGGACGAAGTGGCTGGGGAGAGGGAAGTCTGGGCTTCCCTGCTTGGGCTGCTGCCCCCGCGACCCGACCTCGGATAAGCGGAAGAAGATGGATGGATGGATTGTGTTGATTTATTTTGGAAAACCTTGTTACATTGTTTAATGCATCCAGCGGGGCATGACAACAAAATTAGGCATAATAATGTGTTAATTCCACCACTGTATATCTTGGTATCGGTTGATATCGGAATCGGTAATTAAGAGTTGGACAATATCGGAATATCGGATACCGGCCAAAAAGCCATTATTGGACATCTCTAATTAAGATTATTGTTATCAGTATTGAAATCATGATTACTGATTGTTAGGTAAAACAGTGTTGGGGTGTGAACGTAATACCATCATGTCATTTGTAATATCTAATAGAAAGACTATAGATAAACATTATCATATATCTGAAGACAAATATATATATATATATATTCTTTAATAATATCAACTTTTCAGCTTTTTGTCATTATATGATGCCTTTATCTATATTTTTACATTTTAATAGATGGAGTTGTTTTATGTATTATTTATTTAAGTTATGTATGTATGTATGTTATGTTTGTTATTATTGGAGATCACGGAAACGCTGCTGACACACAAGGTCACTCCCCCAGCAGCTGGGCGCTTGCTTTATTTAGCCACCTGTGTCGGCACAACAACCTCCAATCACTCTGAGGAGTTACTCCCTCTCCCCCCAACCACTTGCAACGTCCAAGATGTCGACTATAGTACAAACTGAAGGGACACTATCCAGAACATCCTGAACGTGTCTGACAGACCTGGATAGATATTGTCGCAGCAACGTCTTCCTGTTGCAAGCCAAATATGTTTTGATTCCATATCTAGATAGATGTTTCTGCCCTCATCAGCAATATTTTGTTCCAACAATATTTGGCAATATCAAGATACAGTATAGATTGCTATGGGATATGCAGCTCACACTATATTTACTTATAGTGTTTACTAATCGTCTCTAGCAAGGTTTTCTTGATGCTGAACATTGCCACATCTGCACTTAACACACAAATCCATTCCATTTCATGAAGACTGCTTATGTGTAAGTCTATACGGAATGAAAATAATTAATCAAATAATACACACACTTATTAATTTATATTAAAGTTCATTCAGACTTTGAATAAGTGAAAGCAAACTACATCATCTTGTCGACTAAGCTCAACTCAATGAGAGCAACAGGTTTACCTTTCACTGCGTTTTTTTTCTTTGATTGCTTCAATATTTTTTGTCTGTATGAACAGCAACTGTTTGCGGCATTTTTACTTTGCTTTCATTTGACTTCTTGATAGAAATAGACTTGTTTTCCCCCCATGTGCTTGAGTCTAAGTGTAATTGTAACGAATAGAAACACAGTGATGGATCTGTGTGGTCTTTACCATTGGCGTTGTTAGGCCTATTTTAGGGGGGCTCAAGCCCCCCTAAAATGTTCTTAAGCCCCCCTAAATAATTTGGTGTAAAAAAAAAAAAAAAAAAAAAAAATCTATTTTTTTATTTTATTTTATTTTTTTACAAATACATGCCGACATATTCATTATAAAGTGGCCCGAATATGAGTTTAAATAAATAATCATATAACCTGTCATTATTCACTCAGTTTCCCCTCACTTCATAGCGTAAGGTAGAGAGCCCATTTAGTGTGTCGTATCCAATCCATTCCACTTGTTCATATAGAAAATGCCCACATCACTGAAAAACCAGTCCGCATTTTCTCTGCGACTTTGGTTGCAGTCTTGCAGGTGTACGAAGCACATTAGCACAAAGCACTGCAGAACAAGAACCTTGTGTCTGCAATTGTAAATAGTTTAGTTTTTAAGTTTAGTGTTTCTTGTAGAATCTATATAAAGTAATATACTGTACATTAGCCTATTGTTAAAATAATGAAAAAAACATCATTAAATATATTTGTTTTATTGTATTGTTACATTAATAACTGTTGTATTATTATAGGATGGCTTGTTAAACATTTCATAGCATTTTCAGAGGGTGGAAGAAACAAGACATTTATTATAAAATGTAAAATGAATAAATACATAAAAAGAAAAAGAAAAAAAATGGTTAAAAGCCATCGTCCCGGGGAGCATTTAATTTCGTCCCGTGCATTTTTTTTACCGACAACGGGACTACGTTAATCTCAAGCCCTGGAAGTTATATTTTATTGTTTGCATTATTTGTTTCAGCATTGCACTTTGAAGATGGTCCCTCAGCTCTTTGACAGCTTTGGCTCTTTTTCAGATCAGCTAAGTCTTTCTTATTTACAGTATATATAAACGTTTGTCATTTCTATTCACACTTCCATATACATTTAATTTCCTTAACGGCTTGCCATAATACATATATATATATATATATATATATATATATATATATATATATATATATATATATATATATATATATATATATATATATTATATACAAGCCAAATTATCCCGATACAGATATTACTTTAATTCAAGTAATTAACTAATATTTCCAGGGCTTGAATTTACAACCATTTTAGTCACTTATGTGCCCAAAATGTAATCTGTGCAACTTCAAAATATTTGGGAACAAACAATTATTGTATTGTGAGCGAAAGTCATGGCATTAGCCTCTATGTTGTGAAGTAATAACTTAGAGGCTAATGCCATGACTTTCTTTGTGTTTTAGTGTATCTTGAAGGATCATGCAAGTCGTTGTTTCTTGTTGATGCTGTAAACAAAATGTCACTGTGCAAACCCATGTTTGTTGTTGTACTGAACACAGATTGAAAATAAACCGACTGAAATAATTATAATAATAACAATGAATCATTTCTAAGTCTTTGTTAGCCGTTTGTGAAGTTTTGTGCACGTGCGCTACGTTCGCTCGCATCCTGTGCATCTCCTGGGGGCTAAGCCCCCCCCTGTCCTTAAAAGCTAGTGACGCCCCTGGTCTTTACCATCAACCGAACATGACTTTATGTGCAACCCAAATATTACTTTCCTCTACTGGCAAGGAAACAAGAGTTTCTCGACATTACGAGAGACGATATTACCCTTAGATTGTAACTAGATAGATAGATAGATAGATAGATAGATAGATAGATAGATAGATAGATAGATAGATAGATAGATAGATAGATAGATAGATAGATAGATCGATAGATAGATAGATAGATATACGTTAGGTCTGGAAAAAACACAAAGGCTATTTCATCCCCAGAAGCCTGTTTAGCAGGTTTGTCTGTTCTTCAGGAGCAGAAGAGCAGAGTAATACCGGGGTAGAGCGGAATATATGTTAGGTCAGGAAAAACACAGAGGCTATTTCATCCCTACAAGCCTGTTTCACAGGTTTCTCTGCTTTTCAGGAGCAGAAGAGCAGAGTAATACCGGGGTAGAGCGGAATATATACTAGGTCAGAAAAAAACACAGAGGCAATGTCATCCCCACAAGCCTGTTTCACAGGTTTATCTGCTCTTCAGTAGCAGAAGAGCAGAGTAATACCGGGGTAGAGCGGAATATACGTTAGGTCAGGAAAAAACACAGAGGCTATTTCATCCCTACAAGCCTGTTTCGCAGGTTTCTCTGCTCTTCAGGAGCAGAAGAGCAGAGAAATACCGGGGCAGAGCGGAATATACGTTAGGTCAGGAAAAAACACAGAGGCTATTTCATCCCTACAAGCCTGTTTCACAGGTTTCTCTGCTCTTCAGGAGCAGAAGAGCAGAGAAATACTGGGGCAGAGCGGAATATACGTTAGGTCAGGAAAAAACACAGAGGCTATTTAATACCTACAAGCCTGTTTCGCAGGTTTCTCTGCTTTTTAGGAGCAGAAGAGCAGATAAATACTGGGGCAGAGCGGAATATACGTTAGGTCAGGAAAAAACACAGAGGCTATTTCATCCCCACAAGCTTGTTTCACAGGTTTCTCTGCTCTTCAGGAGCAGAAGAGCAGAGTAATACCGGGGTAGAACGGAGTATACGTTAGGTCAGGAAAAAACACAGACGTTATTTAATCCCTACAAGCCTGTTTCGCAGGTTTCTCTGCTTTTTAGGAGCAGAAGAGCAGATAAATACTGGGGCAGAGCGGAACATACGTTAGGTCAGGAAAAAACACAGAGGCTATTTCATCCCTACAAGCCTGTTTCGCAGGTTTCTCTGCTTTTTAGGAGCAGAAGAGCAGATAAATACCGGGGTAGAGCGGAATACACGTTATGTCAGGAAAACACACAGAGGCTATTTCATCCCTACAAGCCTGTTTCACAGGTTTCTCTGCTCTTCAGGAGCCTTTTTTGCAGGTTTCTGCGAAACAGGCTTTCAGGGATGAAATAGCCTCTGTGTTTTTTCCTGACCTAACGTATATACCGCTCTACTCCGGTATTGAGCACTGTATAACGGATAAACAGAAACCTCAACTAGATAGATAGATAGATAGATAGATAGATAGATATATATATATATGTTAGGTCAGGAAAAAACACAGAGGCTATTTCATCCCTGCAAGCCTGTTTCACAGGTTTCTCTGCTTTTCAGGAGCAGAAGAGCAGAGACATACCGGGGTAGAGCAGAATATACTTTAGGTCAGGAAAAAACACAAAGGCTATTTCATCCCTACGAGCCTGTTTCACAGGTTTCTCTGCTCTTCAGCAGCCTGTTTTGCAAGTTTCTCTGCTCTTCAGGAGCAGAAGAGCAGAGAAACCTGGAAATCAGGCTTTCAGGGATGAAATAACCTCTGTGTTTTTTCCTGACCTAAGGTATATTCCGCTCTACCCCGGTGTTGAGCATTGATTGTTGAGCACGGATAAACCACAGAAAGCTCGACTCGATAGATAAATCGATAGATAGATAGGTTGCTTACGAAGCCTAGCCAAGTAACTGCAATGAATATCACTATCCTGCGTTCATATTGACTTTCTCAATCTCAAGTTATTTAGACATTTAGAATAACCAGCAACTAAACTGTGACAATGCATATTCTGCTAACTCTTTGACTATCTCCACGTTTAGTGTAATTCTGTACTTTTGTGTTGTGACTATAGTTCCTTTCAAGCCTCCTAGTTAAGATGAACAGCAACTACCCCATGGAAATAAATCGACCTTGTCCAGTCAGATTGTCAGATACCTGAATACATTGTAGGCAATTGAATGCTTGTCAAATGGTCAAAGAGAGGCCAGCTAAAATGTGTAGTTATTTGTCTTTTGTTTACCTGTCTGAAGCGTCTTTGTCAACTCAGCGCTGCCTTTGGACTTTGTGCCACCAACCTGGAGGAAGTCAGAGTCTCCGGGGTTTACTAAGAAATGATTAACTAATACCGCGATCAGTCAAGTGTGTGAAATGTTTCATTCATGATTTTTTATGCAATCTTTTTTTTTTCCCCCCTGAGGTGTAAATAGTAATCACATTTATTGTGTTTAAATAACACCAATAAAGGTGAAATTAAAAGATCAGGTACTGAATTATCGGCCATCTCCTGGTGTACTGGTAAAGTTTGTTAATTCTTGAAACAATAGTTTTCCATCCTTTTTTGTGTATACATTATTATTAATATAAAAACTCAGTTTTACACTTGTATGACAAACCGGAATAGATTGTGTTCATCCTCAAAGGTTCCACAGTATCTCTCTTCCTATCATTACATTATTACTGATAGAAAATACAATAACATTTATAGCATTGTAGCAATTACATTGAGTTGTACATCTTTCAAAAATAAATGTTTCTAAGGATGCGTTTGCATTTGAAAATGGTGTAATTTGTAACCTCATCATACCAAATAAATGATTTTACTTTGTAATGATTATCATAATGTATTCAAATATGACATTCATGGTTTGTAGCGTGTAGTCGCTGGCAGGGTATTGGGTTGTAGGGTGTGAAGACGTTTCTCATATTCTTCATTACAAGAAATGATTCCATAATTGGAGGGAAAATGCTCAGCGTCAACTTGCCATTTCATATAACCACATTTTTCATCACTTCCACACTGCTGCCTGTATGAGTAGTCCATGCGATGGTTTTCAAAATAAAACCACAAGATACAAAAATAATAATCTTTAGCAACATTTTTTTAGATTTTGCTAAAGATGAATATGCATTTTAGCTGGGGTTTTTCCAATAATGTTTTGCAATCCGTAGTAAAACGAGGACTTTCCTTTGGAACACATTTCAAAAGTACATAGATCCTGGACTGATTGGCTAAATTGGCCAGATTTGTGAAAGATTGTAGGTCTATATGTGTTCAGCTGGCATAGGCTCCAGCTCACCTATGGCCCTAAATAGGACATGCTGTATATGAAAAATATGAATTGTGTCAGGTTCAAACACTGATGACATCTATTAAACAAGACAAGAGGCAAATACTTAAACAGAGAGAGAATTCAATTTGGACTCAATATTGAGGAGAGTCGCCTTTACACTGTACCCTTGTACAGTATCTCAGCACACTCTGCCAAAATATTGCATGCCTCCTTCTTTTATTTTGGACCCTCCCCATATACATTCATTGTACAAACACATATACACATTCTGTACATATACAAGTACATATGCATACATACACTCATGCACATAATCACGTTTCATCAAACATATATTAACGTTGTTGCCCTAGGGTAAACTGGGTATAACACATGGCACACTGACAAAGCTTAACCTATAGTTACTATAACACTCTACAAGGTTAATGTAGGTTGCTTCTCTTTCATCCCCTCCATTTTTCTGCATTATTTCGTATCTCAAGTTATCATTACATATATGTATTGTTGCATTTGAAAAACTGTATTGTTGATAATAAAGGTAAAGTATTGGTATTGTTCATTATCAATAGTGATATTTCTATTAGTGTTTGTATTGCTCCATTGTATATTGTAGTGTAATAATGCTCATTGTCATTTCTGTATTATTTTTTATTTTCTCTAACTGCTTATTTGCTATCACTTTTACCATCATAATTGTACATTTTGTATTTGCTGATGTTGCTCTATTGTTGTTGTTGTTGTTGTGTTTGCTGTTGTTGTTTTTGTCTCTCTGTCTAATCCCCCTCTTGTCCCCACAATTTCCCCCTCTGTCTTCTTTTTTTTCTCTTTCTATCCCCTCCTGCTCCGGCCCGGCTGCACCAAATGATAATATAAATACATTTAATAAAGTCAAATACAAATAAGGCAACAAGAGAAGTATCCTACACTTCTCTTTTGTAAAGTAAATCTGAACAGCCGATATGGGCATCTACATCAACTATATGATTTACCTGAGAAGCTGGACAGGACAAAAAATAAATAAATAAATAAATAAAACAAATTGTTTCCAAAGGACAAAGGTCGCAAAAAGTTCACAGAAAAGGTTGTAAACAATTCACAGAAAAGGTCAGTTCAAAAAGAGTTTGTAAAATATTTCCAAAAGAAGTCCATAAAATAGTTCAAAAAGACGTTCGTAAAATACTTCAAAAAGAGGTCGTCTGGAAATTGGGCAGATCCTGTCATCTCTCCGCTTTGAAGTCCTGGGGTTAGAACAATATCTTTCTGTTGATTACCATACATGAAAGAACACAGGAACACCTTCATCTTGCTTCCCCCCCTACACAGTGGAGTTTTACGAGCCTTACTCTTGGTATGTTTCAAGACAGCTTTTGTCTTCTTGCCTGGAACTCATTTCAACACAAAGTTGTTTGTGATAATTATTCTAACAAATTGAAGTGTATGTTTCAGTGGAATATTATTGTTCAGGCAGAATAAATACTGATTTAACCCTTAGATGCACAATCTACCAATACCTACACTCTTCCAGGAGTGCAGTCAAACATGAGCCCAATCAAAATCAATGCTTTTTTGCAATAATTGCGTTGTAGTGCACATGCAAGTGACGTTGAGGCCACATAAGGGCCAGTGCGCATTTACACTGGAGTCTGATAAATATCACATTTTACTTGCAGTTTTGGGCCACTTTGGCCTGCAGTGTAAAAATAGTCAGTGTGACATTTTGTAGCATTGTAGCATTCTGTAGCATTGAAACTGGTAATTCAGTTACTTAAAATTCTGGTTTATGTTTTATTTCATGTATTTTTGAAACAGATTAAGATTGAACCACAAATACTGGATGATATTATTCCTCAGAATTGCAAACATGTGTGTTGAGTAAGAAGTGGGTGACCCTGCATCGGGCGTAGCGAATTTATTGCCAGCCAAATTATTTAAAACAGAGACCGTTTCCTTTTCATGTTCAAAGGTCATCAGTTCTGTTTTGTAATTTGCTGACACTTGTCTGGGGACTGAAGATGGAGATTTCTACGTTACCACCTCCAGAGTAATAATATCCCTTTATCAACTTGGGAAATCTACCGCGCCCCCAATGTCCCTGTCACCCGTATGAACCCATTATAGGCGGTGTGGAAATGTGCAGGGCTCATTTCATATATGACCCTCACCTCCTCCTCCTCCTCTCTTTTCTGTCTACGCATAAAAACCCCTGTGTCTTCTGAATAGCTTATAATAACATGTTTTAAGAAGCCTACCCCAAGTGCCCTCATAGGATACAACCTTGCCTAGGCTTTACGATATCAGGATTTTCTCTAATTAAAGGTCAGTTTGGTATCACAGATGCCTAGGCTGAAGCTTATGCCTAAAACACCCTGGCTTTGCCTAATGCATCTGGTTTTCTGGTTAATGCAGGTACCGTATTTTTCGGAGTATAAATCGCACCGGAGTATAAGTCGCACCTGCCGAAAATGCATAATAAAGAAGGAAAAAAACATATATAAGTCGCACTGGAGCCCGACCAAACTGAAAAAAACTGCGACTTATAGTCCAAAAAATACGGTAATTGTTTACAGTAAAAATTTAGAGCCTGTTGGCTTTGTAGCAAATTTCACATTTGAAATCAAAGTCATAATAATCAGCATCAGAATCAGAAATACTTTATTAATCCCCAAGGGGAAATTAAGATTTTCAGTACAATCCCATTCAAGATCAGACAAACATTACAGGGAGACAGAACAGGATCGCTGACGGGTCTGCCAACTTCCGGCGCCTCTTACAAAAAAAGGTGAGATACAGGTAAACGCTGGGGGGTGAGAGAAAAAAAAATCAGTCTAAGCCTGGGCCCCTGGAGAGGGGGTCCAGACTGAGGCCACGGGCAAAAAACATCATAGCCATAGCACACATAAGCATGCGTGTAAGAGGGAAGCATCAAACATTAAAGAACACAAATGACATTAAATACATTAAAAGAGCAGAGCTGATGCAACCAGCCATTTCAACATACAGCTACAAAAGTAAAAACTACAAAACAACAAAAACAACAACAACAAAAACAAACATATACACTGTGGTGGCCTCTGCAGTGTTCCACACCATCGTCTGCTGGGGTGGGGGGGAGCATGGCCAGAGACAGGAGCAGACCCAACAAAGCAACCTCGGCCGCCCACCAACTCTCGGCCAGAGTCCAGTCCGCATGGATGAGTGAGGATGCGTCCAAGAAGACCGAGGCGTCCGATACACGCTCATTCAGCCAAGACACCGTGAAGCTTGTCGGTCCCGGCGCTCAGCGCCAGCTCCGCAGCCCTGTCTCTTAATCCGAAATCTCCTCCAGTCTCTCCAAACGGACTCTAGTGTGGCAGAGACCCAGCAGCTGGTTTCCATGGCCAAAAGGCTCCCGGGGAGGCAGATCCAGAAGTTCACAAAAAAGCACCGCAAAAGTCACGAAAGTCCGCCCCTCTTGTTGCACAGTCCCAAAGGGTCCTAAACCAAAATGCAAAAAAAAAAAGATAAACCCACATGAAAACAAGAGTGAAAACCAGGAACACAAAAGGATGACACAAGAGCACAGAGCTCATATATTTGCTGATTTCACGTGACATATTAAATGCATTATTATTATTCATGATAATAATAACAATAATAATAATAATGCTGTAATAAACATCAATCAAAAGTTGTATGTGAAGTTTCCCCCCTGTGGGTCCTCCTGACCGTAATAGACCTCCTTGTGAGGTAGTCAGGTGTAACAAATTGTTTTATTTGTGCGCACAAGCGCCAACACAGCACAGTTCTTGCAACTTTCCAGTCTCACCTCTCCTGCTGCTCTGCTCTGCTCTTTACCATGTGTCTCGCTCTCGCTCCAACTCCAACCCCATGTCTCGTCCGGCTGCTGCTAATAAGGGCGACAGGTGATTAGATAACCAGCCCCAGCTGGGCAATCCACTCACCTGCCGCTGGCTTCGAGGCCGGTCCTTACACACCCCGCTCCGCGGCAGGCCTGCAGACCACGCCCCCCTCCACATAATATCTTTGTAAATGTCAACATTTAAGAAATTAAAGGGACTTAACACACTACCTTGTTGTCTATATAACATGTATTGGATATGCTTCGGTGTCTATTTTGCACAAAACTTGTTCCACAGTTTTATTAGCCATTTTTTTGTATATTTCTGCAAATTATTCGATTCTGGAGGCCTTCCCAGATTCCAAACAAAAACCACGCCCAACCGTCTCCAAAAATATCATAACTTATTTTTTTCAAATGTATTGTTTAACTATATATCTTGAATTTTTCACTGCTATTGGTTTTTCAGACACGGTCAAAAATAAACTTCAAAATCATTACTAACTGTAGATTCACCAGGTCACAACATTAAGTACACCTGCAGACTATCCGATCAATTTACACCTGCCTTAACCTCTAAAGGCCTTAGAAAGGCCTTGCAAAACCCTGCGAACCGAGGCATCCAAAACTGCGGTGTAGCGGTGTAGCGTGCAAGGACGGGAGTGGAAGATGAGTCAAAAGATGGAGCTTACTGTTTTAATGACATTTAGACTTTACTTAAATCAATAACGGAGTAGCATCTCCTCATCCGCCAGAAACGTGTCCTGTGAAAAACCGTCCGACCGGAACTCTCTAATAACTAAAGTTCCTTGGGTGAATATGTAAACTCACTACACCGGTATGTTTTAGCGCTTTCATGGCAAGTTTACTGACAGATATAAGTAAGAACTTTACACTACTTTATATTAGAAATGGCAACAGCGGAGGATGAATTTTCCATAACAAGAAGATAGAGAAAAATAAGAATGTTATCGACTACGGCGTCGTCACGGACTACAAAGGCGGAAGCGCACAATTCTTCAGGCTTTATGCAGATCCCAAATACAGATCAGCAAGTACCAGAAGGTAAGAAAAGTTCCTTTTGCATAATATTGCGAAACAAAACACCAGATAATATGTCTTACCTTGTACACACACCATAATAATACTTGTATGTTGAAGCACATCAGGCGGTGCGGCTTCATAGCTTACCAAAGTCGTACTAAAACATTATGATAGATTTTTGACTGCCATGTGTAATGTTCTATATTTTCAATGGAACATATAAAATGTCGGTGTTGTTTACCTGAGTCATATTGCCATCATATTGCAGTCTGCACGTATAGCTTATGTTTGACTGGTCACTAGAGATGTCCAATAATGGCTTTTTGGCCGATATCCGATATTCCGATATTGTCCAACTCTTAATTACCGATTCCGATATCAACCGATACCGATATACACAGTCGTGGAATTAACACATTTTTATGCCTAATTTTGTTGTGATGCCCCGCTGGATGCATTAAACAATGTAACAAGATTTTCCAAAATAAATCAACTCAAGTTATGGAAAAAAATGACAACATGGCACTGCCATATTTATTATTGAAGTCACAAAGTGCATTTTTTTTTTTTTAACATGCCTCAAAACAGCAGCTTGGAATTTGGGACATGCTCTCCCTGAGAGAGCATGAGGAGGTTGAGGTGGAGGTGGGGGGTAGCGGGGGGTGTATATTGTAGCGTCCCGGAAGACTTAGTGCTGCAAGGGGTTCTGGGTATTTGTTCTGTTGGGTTTATGTTGTGTTACAGTGCGGATGTTCTCCCGAAATGTGTTTGTCATTCTTTTTTGGTGTGGGTTCACAGTGTGGCGCATATTTGTAACAGTGTTAAAATTGTTTATACGACCACCCTCAGTGTGACCTGTATGGCTATTGACCAAGTACGCGTGCATTCACTTGTGTGTGTGTGAAAAGCCGCATATATTATGTGATTGGGCCGGCACGCAAAGGCAGTGCCTTTAAGGTTTATTGGCGCTCTGTACGGCGTTTTAAAAAGTCATACATTTTACTTTTTTAAACTGGTACCGATAATTTCCGATATTATATTTTAAAGCATTTATCGGCCGATAATATCGGCAGTCCGATATTGTCGGACATCTCTACTGGTCACCCTTTATCATTACACCATGTACCTAATAAAATTGCTTCGAGGTCGGTAAGCAAAACCAGAATTATTCCGTACATCAGACGCACCGGGTTGTAAGGCACACTGTCAAGTTTTGAGAACAAAAAAAAGGATTTTAAGTGCGCCTTATAGTCCGGAAAATATGGTAATCAAAATGTATTTATACAGCCCTGAATCACAAATGCCTCAAAGGGCTTCACAAACCACAACGACATCATTGGATCTCAATCCACATCCGGGCAAGAAAATACCCAAAGAGAAACCCCCCCTGGATGACCGGTGCAATGGATGCAGAGGGGATACAGTTAACAATGTGAGAGTCTAGTCCAGGGGTCGGCAACCCGCGGCTCCAGAGCCGCATGCGGCTCTTTGATCACTCTGATGCGGCTCAGCAGCTTACTTGCTGAACCCCCCAATTTTCCCGTGAGACTTCCGGATTTCAGTGCCTCTCGCAGAAAACTCACGGGATCAATATTCATCGATTTTCACCCTTACAACTATAATAAAGGCGTGCCATGATGTTACAACATTTGGCGCCCTCTACAATCTGTATTAACAGCGTGCTAACCTAACACTTATTATACAATATTCATCTTCTGCTTGCACACGTACGTGACAGCAAGCATACTTGGTCAACAGCCACACAGGTTACACTGACGGTGACCATATAAAACAACTTTAACACTCTTACTAATAATGCGCCACACTTTGAACCAAAACCAAACAAGAATGACAAACACATTTCGGGAGAACATCTGCACCTTGACACAACATAAACACAACAGAACAAACACCCAGAATCCCATGCAGCCCTAACTCTTCCGGGATACATTATACACCCCTGCTACCACCAAGCCCCGCCCCTACCCCAAGCCTGCTCCCCCCCACCTCTCTCTCTCTGTGCGACGGTTGAGGTGGGCGGGGTTTGGTAGCGGGGGTGTATAATGTATCCCGGAAGAGTTAGGGCTGCATGGGATTCTGGGTATTTGTCCTGTTGTGTTTATGTTGTGTTACGGTGCAGATGTTCTCCCGAAATGTGTTTGTCATTCTTGTTTGGTGTGGGTTCACAGTGTGGCGCATTATTAGTAAGAGTGTTAAAGTTTTTTTTTGTTTTTTTTTATACCGCCACCGTCAGTGTAACCTGTGTGGTTGTTGAGCAAGTATGCCTTGCTGTTACTTAAGTGAGCAGGCGGAAGTCCCATACAACATGTGGCTGATCAGGCATGCTGGTTGTAGTGGGCGCTATATGCTGTACCATTACGGCACGCATGACGCTGACAAGCGCTTTTCAGTTACAACCCGCGTATCGCACCAGCTTAAAAATTCCATATAAATAGTGTGAGCAGCGTGTCTGAGACCCCTTGATTACACATAGCACACAGCAAAAGAAAAAAACTTTGCATGTAGTGTTATTTCATTTAAAACTTCAAAAATGTTTGCGGGTCCCATTGTTTTCTATAATTTGTGAAACTGGTCAAAATGGCTCTTTGACTGGTAAAGGTTGCCGACCCCTGGTCTAGTCCATAGGAAGGTCAGCAGGGGGATCTACATGCATATAAACAAACCTTTGAACAAGATTCCAATTGTTTTAGTTTTACCTGTGCCCCGTGATTGACCGCGGACCATCCAGGGTGTACCCCACCTCTCACTCATAGACTGCTGCAATGGGCTTCAGCTCAGGCGCGACCATAATGAGGACAATAGGTACAGAAAATAGATGCATTTCTGCACGGCAGTACCTAATGTAGTGACTCGTACTTAGAATAAGATTAGTTGAGATGACGCGTGTTTGGAGCATCAACATGCAATTAGAGACAGTCAGAATGGTTGAAGTAATTTCTTTTTCCTAATCATACAAGCTTGAAAATAAAAGCTCATCTCACCATCCCAGAGAAATGCATGTTCACCGCGCGCATTGTCGTACACAAGCATACTTCCCTCCGTCTGGTGGGGAGTCTGGACTGCTCCGACTGACTGCGCCTCACTGCCCTTGTGCAGTGGTGTGCCAGTTGTGCCTTCCCCCATCACTGTGAATGCCACCATCTGGTGTGCCACGTGGACATCATAATCTCTCCTTAATTACATTAGCAGTGCAATCAGTTACTGCATTACAAGGCCGGGCGAAGAGCTTTTAAATCTTGGAGGAAATCATAAATAATTGCACTAAGTACCCAGCGCCAGATGCGCGTGCCAACTTGGCTGCCATGAGATAAATAGTAACTTCAACAACGGTGTTTGAAATGGACTCTACAAACATTTTTGGGGCAGTATGGCCCCCTGGCTCCGATTTCTCACCCCTGTCCCCCGCACCTTTCGTTCACATCCCCACTTTTTGTGTGTTTTTCAAACATGGAAGTGTGCTGTTTGAACAGTCACATGGGTAACATGAATTGATTAACGTGGACCCCGACTTCAACAAGTTGAAAAACTTATTTGGGTGTTACCATTCTCGCCAACCTTGAGACCTCCGATTTCGGGAGGTGAGGGTACGTATATATATACGTATATAAATAAATAAAAGTAGTACTTGAATTTCAGTGTTCATTTATTTACACATATACACACACATAACACTCATCTACTCATTGTTGAGTTAAGGGTTGAATTGTCCATCCTTGTTCTATTCTCTGTCACTATTTTTCTAACCATGCTGAACACCCTCTCTGATGATGCATTGCTGTGTGGCACGCACAAAAGTGCTTTCATCAAATGCACTAGAGTCTGGAATCTTCCATCTCTCCCTAGCATGGCCCAAAACCGGTCAATCTTTGCTTCCTGAGGAAGATCTTCACTGCCAAGCACTTGGTAGTCCACTTCTTCTTCCCGGAGGGTATCCAGGTCCAATCCCAGCTGCGGCTTGGAACTTACAAGCGTATTTCTTCATCTTACTCGTCGTCGGCGTCGCTATGGCTGTATCTTCCTCGTTCTTCTGCTTCGTCTCCTTGTTGTGTGCAAAGTTGTGCACTGCACTCTCTAAAAGCCCTAGATGTTATTGTCACATATGCATGTACAGTAGATGGCATTATTGTCTTGTTTAAGAGTGTCACAACATTGCTGTTTACGGCAGACAACCTGCTTTACGGTAGACGAAAACGTGACTGCTGTTGTTGTGTGTTGTTACCGCACTGGGAGGACGTTAATGAAACTGCCTAACAATAAACCCACATAAGAAACCAAGAACTTGCCCTCGATCATTCTACAGTTATAACGTGATTGGGCAGGCACGCTGTTTGTATTGTGGGAAAGCGGACGTGAAAACAGGTCAGGTCGCATGGAGCTGGAGGAGGCGTGGCCTCCAGCTCGGCCTGAATTTCGGGAGATTTTTGGGAGAAACTTTGTCCCGGGAGGTTTTCGGGAGAGGCGCTGAATTTTGGGAGTCTCCCGGAAAATCCGGGAGGGTTGGCAATTATGGGTGTTACCATTTCGTGGTCAATTGTACAGAATATGTACTATACAGTGCAATCTACTAATAAAAGTTTCAATCAATCAATCAATCAACCTATTGTGAAGTTTTGATGACCAGTGTTAAGAATAACGGCATTATAATTTTTGATGAACATGGATTAGAGTTTTTGAAAAACCAACATTTTCTGAATTTTTTTCCATTTAAAATGTTCATAAGCTGTAAGCCATAATAATCAACATTATATCAAAACATTTCTTGAGATTTCTTAAATTGCATGTTATGAACCTATGTCAAATATTAGTTTCCCATTTAATTCTAATTGTTTGCACAAAACCCAAAACCAGTCAAGTTGGCAGATTGTGTAATTCGTAAATAAAAACAGAGATTTGCAAATCCTTTTCAACTTATTAAATTGAATGGACTGCAAAGACAATATATTTATTGTTCGAACAGTTAAACTTATTTGCAAATAATCATTAACTTAGAATTTAATGGCAGCAACACATTTTTATCACTGTGTTACATGGCCTTTCCTTTTAACAACACTCACTAAACGTTTGGTAACTGAGGAGACCAATTTTTTTGAAGCTTTTCAGGTGGAATTCTTTCCCATTCTTGCTTGATGTACAGCTTAAGTTGTTCAACAGTCCGGGGTCTCTGTTGTGGTATTTTAGGCTTCATATTGCGCCACACATTTTCAATGGGAGACAGGTCCGGACTACAGGCAGGCCAGACATTGCCAAGCCACGTGTTACAACAGTGTGGCTTGGCATTGTCTTGCTAAAATAAGCAGGGGCGTCCATGATAACATTGCTTGGATGGCAACATATGTTGCTCCAAAACCTGTATGCACCTTTCAGCATTAATGGTGCCTTCACAGATGTGTAAGTTACCCATGCCTTGGGCACTAATACACCCCCATACCATCACAGATTCTGGCTTTTGAAATTTGCGCCTAAAACAATGGTTATTTTCCTCTTTGGTCCGGAGGACACGACGTCCACAGTTTCCAAAAACAATCTTGAAATGTGGACTTGTCAGACCACAGAACACTTTTTCACTTTCCATCAGTCCAGTGGGTGTTGTTGATAAATGGCTTTCGCTTTGCATAGTAGAGTTTTAACTTGCACTTACAGATGTAGTGACCAACTGTAGTTACTGACAGGGGTTTTCTGAAGCGTTCCTCAGCACATGTGGTGATATCCTTTACACACTGATGTGGCTTTTTGATGCAAGACCGTCTGAGGGATAGGAGGTCCATAATATCATCGCTTACGTGCAGTGATTTCTCCAGATTCTCTGAACCTTTTGATGATATTATAATCCCTAAATTCCTTGCAATAGCTCGTTGAGTAATGTTGTTCTTAAACCGTTCGACAATTTGCTCACGCATTTGTTCAAAAAGTGGTGACCTTCGCCCCATCCTTGTTTGTGAATGACTAAGAATTTATGGAAGCTGCTTTTATACCCAATCATGGCACCCACCTGTTCCCAATTAGCCTGTTCACCTGTGGGATGTTCCAAATAAGTGTTTGATGAGCATTCCTCAACTTTCTCAGTATTTTTTTTACCACTTGTGCCAGCTTTTTTGAAACATGTCACAGGCATCAAATTCCAAATGAGCTAATATTTGCAAAGAATAACAACGTTTTCCAGTTCGAACGTTAAGTATCTTGTTTTTGCAGTCTATTTAATTGAATATAGCTTGAAAAGGATTTGCACATCATTGTATTTTGTTTTTATTTACGATAAACACAATGTGCCAACTTCACTGGTTTTGGGGTTTGTATAAACAAACCTTACATTATGGTGATCTAATTATCATTTAATCACTGTTTCAAATATGCCAATGCCTTTACCGTTACTAAAAGTGAAATGTGGACGTTCTTTAACTTAATTCTGACCTAACAAGTCAACAGCAGTTCTAACAGCGTACATTTCCAACTTACACACTGTCTCTCCGTCCTCTCCACACACCCACACAACACTGCATTCATCGACAATAAAAAACACAAGCAGGTTGTTGCATTATGCACAGATACTGTGTCTAACAGCAGGTAGTAGGTGGGTGTTGTTGTCGCAAATGTCAAAGTGCGGCCATAACAGAACGGCCCCACGTGAGAATTAGATGCACGAGTCCGAAGCAACCTGGCAGTTTAATGTAAGTACAGACAGTATTTTAACGTCATTTAAGTAAAAAGCAAGAATAAACCGTAATTTCCGGACTATACTTCATTTTTGGACAAATGTTATATTTAAGCACTGTCTTTGTTGTCCTGTGTGCTGGGGCCGCTGGAGTCGTTTTCTTTAGTGTTTTAGTGTGCCTCAGTCTCGAGATTGCTTCGTCCGGCGTTTTCTCGGCCAACACGTTTTTGCTTTCACTTTCATCTTGAGGCGGGTTGCCTCTCGGCCGGGTCGATCGCCTTCGGCTTTGGGACTGTGTCGTGTGCATTTTGCTGTGCTTCTCCATGATGGTGAGAACATAAAGCGCTAAATGGCTGACTGAATGATTGTGTGAGTGGGTTTGATTTAATGTGACCAATGTCATTGTCCCATGTGGAACCGTTCGGCAATTTCATAGGTCTGATTGGTCAAAGCAAAAATCTAAGTGTTTGTCAACGAGGTAACGTGGATTTTGTTTTGTGTCCCTAATCATCGTAACGACCTGGCTGTTCAAGTTGAGGAGTTTTGTGATTTCAAACTGAGTGCACCACATGGATAGTGACAGTGTTTGCTTGTCGGCAGGGCGGCTGAAAATTAGGACAGTTCAACGAGTTGTTGTTTTGGCTTTGTTAATGAATAGGAAGGCAATCCATTTATCCTCCTGTTATGTTTTTGTCAGGTTGAAACACTGATGACATATATTAAACAAGACAAGAAGCAAGGAATTAAACAGAGACAGAATTAAATTTGGCTCAATTGAGGCAAAACGCGTACACCTGTACCCTTGTACAGTGTCACCACGCTCTGACGCCTCCTCTTTTATTTTGACTTTCCCTGATTACATGGCAACAGCTGTTTTTAAAGGGACGGGGGTCGTAAACAGCCATCACCTTTGACTACAAAACAGTTCAAAGAAAAGGTCGGTTCAAAGAAAAGGTTGTAAACAGTCCAAAGAAGAGGTCGTAAAACAGTTCAAAGAAGAGGTGCTGGAGCTTGGGCAGTTCCTGCTTTCTCTCCGCTTTGTAGTTCTTGGGTCAAGACAAAATATTTCTGTGGATTACAATACATCAAAGAAACAGAACACCTTCATGTTGCTTCCCATCCTACCCAGTGGAGTTTTACAAGCCTTTTGTTTGGTCGGATCAAAGACAGCTTTTGTCTGCTCGCCGGGAACTCATGGCAGCATAACTTAGATACAATTATTCTGACAGTTTGTTTATTATACTGTAACAAATAGTGCTTTGTTTTTGTAACGGTACAGTGGGAGAAGTAGACGGCACATAGGCAAAAGAGGGTGTCGTTAGCTTGCAGCATGTTTATTGAAAGATATATATATATATATATATATATATATATATATATATATATATATATATATATATATATATATATATATATATATATTTATATATATGGGGTGTGTGATTAAATCAAAAGGTATAGGGTGTGACTATGTGTAGCGAGTATATGAGGAGTGTTGCCAAGATGCGTGTTGAGATCGGTGCGGGAGTTCAGAAAGGGCAAGGCAGGTTCGGAGGTCCAGGGACAGGCAGGGCTTAGGGGCTAGAGCGAGGCGTCGTGGTCCAAGGGCAGGCGTGAGGTCGAGATCCAGGAAGGCAGCAGAGAGTCCAGAGGGGATCCAGGGAGACGAGACACACAGATCTCTTACTATTATGTTGGATCCACTATGGACTGGACTCTCACAATATTATGTCAGACCCACTCGACATCCATTGCTTTCGGTCTCCCCTAGAGGGGGGGGGTTACCCACATATGCGGTCCTCTCCAAGGTTTCTCATAGTCATTCACATCGACGTCCCACTGGGGTGAGTTTTTCCTTGCCCGTATGTGGGCTTTGTACCGAGGATGTCGTTGTGGCTTGTGCAGCCCTTTGAGACACTTGTGATTTAGGGCTATATAAATAAAGATTGATTGATTGATTGATTGATCAAAATCAGGGTATGACAAAGGGTAGCTGGATGACGACAGAGGACATGACACAATGAGCACGACTGTCAGGTTTAAACACTGATGACATCTATTAAACAGACGAGAACTAAGGAATCGTGCAGAGACAGAGTTCTATTTGGCTCATATGAGGAGAGACGTGTTATGGGCTTTACTCTAGTTACAGATCCAAACTACGTTCTAAAAGTCCAGCCCACGTGCTTCCTCTATTTATTTGGGAGGTCCCTGGTTACATCACTGAAGCTGTTGCTAAGGGAAGGAGGGGTAATCTCAACAGCTCCAGTTATACACAATATACGACTATTAATAAAATGCAAATATGTTGACGCTGGTGATATCGCCCCGTCTCTGCTTTGTCTGCGTCCCGGTACTCGATGTTCAGCCTTGGCAGTCAGTAGGCCGAGTCCGGACAAAACACTGATACGAGACGACTTGCAATCTTTTGGATTGCCATCTTTGCACAGATAGAAAAATACAGCTTCAGCACAATTGATAATACCTATAGCAACGGCCCTTAAGCATACAGTTGTGTGATAATATATACATGATTATTCTAACAACGATGGAGGGGAAAATCAAAGAGCGAAGAAGCGAGAGACGTGTGAGGCTTACCGTAAAAGTACAAGTAGCTATGTTCTGGTACTGGACACGCTGGCTTTTGAAGGCAGGAGACTCATCAGGAGAGGAACGTGAGAGGCGGCAGGTGTTTGAACCGTAACGGTTTTGCGCTCAAAGTCAACAAACTTTTCCAAATACACAGACTTTTTCTGAGACTGGAATTATTCATGTTCACATGATTTCTTATGGAGACATTTACTTTTATAAACTTTTCTGTTTACGTACTCTGTTCAAGAACCAATAATGTTTTGTAAATCGCACAAGGTATTTTTCACTTTTCAGTTCATTATTTCACCTCAAGTCGCCCCAAGGGGGGGAACAAGCTAGGACAATTCCGAGGCGGTCTGACCTACAGGGGCCCCAAAAACAGATGCCCAAGGGTTAAAGCTAAAGTTAAAGGGGATATGTACCTTGATGTTGCAGAAAAAAGACCATATATTTTTTTAACCGATTTCCGAACTCTAAATGGGTGAATTTTGGCGAATTAAACGCCTTTCTAATATTCGCTCTCGGAGCAATCCGCCATTTTCTCAAACACCGAGCCAAATCAGCTCTGTTATTTTCCGTTTTTTCGACTGTTTTCCGTACCTTGGAGACATCATGCCTCGTCGGTGTGTTGTTGGAGGGTGTAACAACACGAACAGGGACGATTCAAGTTGGTTGCACCAGTGGCCCAAAGATGCGAAAGTGGCAATAAATTGGACGTTTGTTCCGCACACTTTACCGACAAAATCTATTCTACGACAGAGATGGCAAGAATGTGTGGATATCCTGCGACACTCAAAGCAGATGCATTTCCAACGATAAAGTCAAAGAAATCTGCCACCAGACCCCCATTGAATCTGCCGGAGTGTGTGAGCAATTCAGGGACAAAGGACTTCGGTAGCACGACAAGCAATGGCGGCAGTTTGTTCCCGCAGACGAGCGAGCTAAACCTCCTGTATGTCTTGGCTCACACCGTCCCTTATGCCACCGAAGATGATCAAGAGAAGAATATCGACCCTAGTTTCCCTGGCCTGCTGACACCAACTCCAAAACTGGACAGATCAGCTTTCAGGAAAAGAGCGCGGATGAGGGTATGTCTACAGAATAAATTAATTGATGAAAATTGGGCTGTCTGCATTCTCAAAGTGCATGTTGTTGCCAAATGTATTTCATATGCTGTAAACCTAGTTCATAGTTGTTAGTTTCCTTTAATGCCAAACAAACACATACCAATCGTTGGTTAGAAGGCGATCGCCAAATTTGTCCTCGCTTTCTCCCGTGTTGCTGGCTGTCGTGTCGTTTTCGTCGGTTTCGCTTGCATACGGTTCAAACCGATATGGCTCAATAGCTTCAGTTTCTTCTTCAATTTCGTTTTCGCTACCTGCCTCCACACTACAACCATCCGTTTCAATACATGCGTAATCTGTTGAATCGCTTAAGCCGCTGAAATCCGAGTCTGAATCCGAGCTAATGTCACTATAGGTTGCTGTTCTATGCGCTATGTTTGTTTGTGTTGGCATCACTATGTGACGTCACAGGAAAATGGACGGGTGTTTATAACGATGGTTAAAATCAGGCACTTTGAAGCTTTTTTTAGGGATATTGCGTGATGGGTAACATTTTGAAAAAAACTTCGAAAAATAAAACAAGCCACTGGGAACTGATTTTTAATGGTTTTAACCCTTCTGAAGTTGTGATAATGTTCCCCTTTAAAGTACCAATGATTGTCACACACACACTAGGTGTGGTGAAATTTGTCCTCTGCATTTGACTCATCCCCTTGTTCACTCCCTGGGAGGTGAGGGGAGCAGTAAGCAGCAGCGGGGCCGCGCCCGGGAATCATTTTTGGTGATTTAACCCCCAATTCCAACCCTTGATGCTGAGTGCCAAGCAGGGAGGTAATGGGTCCCATTTTTATAGTCTTTGGTATGACTCGGCCGGGGTTTGAACTCACAACCTACCGATCTCAGGGCGGACACTCTAACCACTAGGCCACTGAGTAGGGGTAAGGGTGGGCTCAATGTCATTTTTTTTTGTTTATGGGGCCCAGAAACCCTTAATTGTCTTTCTGTCTTATAAATACAGTAATACAACTATTATTCAAAGTGCATGTGTGTAGTGTAACACAACTTTGCACATGATAAGATACCAGCACAAACTCTCTCCTTGGAGGGAATGTCATCTTGTATTGCTTGCAATTTTTCACTCAACTTCCTGTCATGTCTTCAGCTCCCAGAGCTGTTCACACTGATACACATTTCAGTCAGCTCATTGCCAGCTCGGAGCACTTGCACGTGGCACACCTCTTTAATAACAAGTGGACACTATAACATATTTCAAAAAGGAACTTTTCACTGCCGGTGAAGACCTCTTAAGTATGGCTGCTTGCCCTATTTTCATCGTCAAAAACTCTTCCTCGCAAAGTCGGGTTAAAAGAAACACGACACTTGGTGACATCCAGCTATTTTTCTCTCAGAGTGTAAGTAAGATATGAGTCCACGAAATGGCAGTTTGGCAATTTATCACAGAGAGGGATATATTGATATTAACATGTGCGATGCCTATTTCAATTTGATCACAATCTGGTCGTCCAAGTGCTGTTTAAACGTCTCTCCGGCTACACATTGTGAGAGTAAAACAGAGTGATGAAAGAGAAGTACAGATATTGACTATACGCGTCTTATCATTTATCATAATTTATCCATCCACTTTGTCACAGCTTCAGCATTTAAGGAAGATGGATGATACAAGATGTTGTCCTCTCTTTCATACTTCCGTGCTCCAGGAAGTGTGTCCAATATGGACTTACTTTACCACTTTGGAAGTCCGTTGGAATTCGTTTGTCACTATCATCTTGCATCGCGTGTTGTATTTCTCCACAATTAGATGAGACTGCCTGCACTTTGACCTTTGACCTGTATGAGTAAATATGCATTAACGCTTTGAGTTCATTGGGGACTTGTTTGTCCTTTCAGATACAAACCCCGTTTCCATATGAGTTGGGAAATTGTGTTAGATGTAATCATTTTCAACCCGTATTCAGTTGAATATGCTACAAAGACAACATGTTTGATGTTCAAACTGATAAACATTTTTATTTTTGCAAATAATCATTAACTTTACAATTTGATGCCAGCAACACGTGACAAAGAAGCTGGGAAAGGTGGCAATAAATACTGATAACGTTGAGGAATGCTCATCAAACACTTATTTGGAACATCCCACAGGTGTGCATGCTAATTAGGAACAGGTGGGTGCCATGATTGGGTATAAAAGTAGATTCCATGAAATGCTCAGTCATTCACAAACAAGGATGGGGCGAGGGTCACTACTTTGTCAACAAATGCGTGAGCAAATTGTTGAACAGTGTAAGAAAAACCTTTCTCAACCAGCTATTGCAAGGAATTTAGGGATGTCACCATCTACGGTCCGTAATATCATCAAAGGGTTCAGAGAATCTGGAGAAATCACTGCACGTAAGCAGCTAAGCCCGTGACCTTCGATCCCTCAGGCTGTACTGCATCAACAAGCGACATCAGTGTGTAAAGGATATCACCACATGGGCTCAGGAACACTTCAGAAATCCACTGTCAGTAACTACAGTTGGTCGCTACATCTGTAAGTACAAGTTAAAACTCTCCTATGCAAGGCGAAAACCGTTTATCAACAACACCCAGAAACGCCGTCGGCTTCGCTGGGCCTGAGCTCATCGAAGATGGACTGATGCAAAGTGAAAAAGTGTTCTGTGGTCTGAGGAGTCCACATTTCAAATTGTTTTTGGAAACTGTGGACGTCGTGTCCTCCGGACCAAAGAGGAAAAGGAACCATCCGGATTGTTATAGGCGCAAAGTGTAAAAGCCAGCATCTGTGATGGTGTGGAAGTGTATTAGTGCCCAAGACATGGGTAACTTACACATCTGTGAAGGCGCCAGTAATGCTGAAAGGTACATACAGGTTTTGGAGCAACATTTATTGCCATCCAAGCAACGTTACCATGGACGCCCCTGCTTATTTCAGCAAGACAATGCCAAGACACGTGTTACATCAACGTGGCTTCATAGTAAAAGAGTGCAGGTACTAGACTGGCCTGCCTGTAGTCCAGACCTGTCTCCCATTGAAATTGTGTGGCGCATTATGAAGCGTAAAATACCACAACGGAGACCCCCGGACTGTTGAACAACTTAAGCTGTACATCAAGCAAGAATGGGAAAGAATTCCACCTGCGAAGCTTAAAAAATGTGTCTCCTCAGTTCCCAAACGTTTACTGAGTGTTGTTAAAAGGAAAGGCCATGTAACACAGTGGTGAACATGCCCTTTCCAACTACTTTGGCACGTGTTGCAGCCACGAAATTCTAAGTGAATTATTATTTGCAAAAAATAAATAAAGTTTAAGAGTTTGAACATCAAATATGTTGTCTTTGTAGTGCATTCAATTGAATATGGGTTGAAAAGGATTTGCAAATCATTGTATTCCGTTTATATTTACATCTAACACAATTTCCCAACTCATATGGAAACGGGGTTTGTACATTATAGCTCTATGTCTGGCCTGTTACTTTGAATCAATCAATCAATCAATGTTCATTTATATAGCCCTAAATCACAAGTGTCTCAAAGGGCTCCACAAGCCACAACAACATCCTCGGTTCAGAGCCCACATAAGGGCAAGAAAAAACTCACAACACAGTGGGATGTCAATGTGAATGACAATGAGAAACCTTGGAGAGAACCGCAGATGGGAGACCGGAAGCATTGGACGTCAAGTGGCTCTAGCATAATATTGTGAAAGTCCAGTCCACAGTGGATCCAACATAATAGTAAGAGTCCAGTCCATAGTGGGGCCAGCAGGAGACCATCCCGAGCGGAGACGGGTCAGCAGCGCAGAGATGTCCCCAACCGATGCACAGGCGAGCGGTCCACCCCGGGTCCCGACTCTGGACAGCCAGCACTTCACCTGTCCCCCCCCCCTACACAAGGGAGAGGGGGGGCAGAGGAGAAAAGAAAAGAAACGGCAGATCAACTGGTCTAAAAAGGGGGTCATTTAAAGGCTAGAGTATACAAATGAGTTTTAAGATGGGACCTAAATGCTTCTACTGAGGTAGCATCTCTAACTGTTACCGGGAGGGCATTCCAGAGTACTGGAGCCCCAATAGAAAACGCTCTATAGCCCGCAGACTTTTTTTGGGCTCTGGGAATCACTAATAAGCCGGAGTTCTTTGAATGCAGATTTCTTGCCAGGACATATGGTACAATACATTCGGCAAGATAGGACGGAGCTAGACCGTGTAGTATTTTATACGTAAGTACTAAAACCTTAAAGTCACATCTTAAGTGCACAGGAAGCCAGTGCAGGTGAGCCAGTATAGGCGTAATATGATAAAACTTTCTTGAGTAAAATAAGTTTTAGAGGGATTTTTAGGGTTGAAAATGTTAACTTTTTTTTTTTTTTTTTAAAGTCTTTCATAAATCAAAATACACCCGGCAATAATTGTAACCCATTTAAGTATGGCCAGGATGAAACAGTCCTCAGGAATTCAAGAGTATGTCAAACTATTTTGGATTTATTTTGGTTTCTACTTTTTTTGCTCAAATATTTTAATGAACTTCAAGCCTAAATCAACTTGCATCTCATGGTTTTTTTTTCTACAATAAAATGAGACGGTTTGCATTTGGACTTTTGACCTGCATAAAGAAATATGCATTACCCTGAAAAGAGGAACTGAACTTTTTTTGGAATTTTGCCTATCGTTCGCAATCATTAAAAACATGACGGCGTGGCGCAGTGGAAGAATGGCCGTGCGCGACCCGAGGGTCGCTGGTTCAATCCCCACCTAGTACCAACCTCGTCATGTCCGTTGTGTCCTGAGCAAGACACTTCACCCTTGCTCCTGATGGGTGCTGGTTAGCGCCTTGCATGGCAGCTCCCTCCATCAGTGTGTGAATGTGTGTGTGAATGGGTAAATGTGGAAGTAGTGTCAAAGCGCTTTGAGTACCTTGAAGGTAGAAAAGCGCTATACAAGTACAACCCATTTATCATTTATTTATTTATGACGACGGATGGATTATTTTTTTCATGCATTCTGACTTGTAAATAAAAGTCTGCTTACAGTGCAGCCAATGGGTGCTCTTCTATTTTTCCCATAAAATACAATAAATAACCATTCAAAAACCGCCAACAATACTCCATTAATATTTCGGGATTTGAATATTAACCAAGTATTAGTGAAATTAGTATTATAAGCACTAACACAGACAAACTATTTATAGGGGCGCCGTGGTCACTACCGTGTGTCCCTATGTTTATATCATCGAGTGGTCTGTTGGTTCCTCGCTCCGTGTAAAATTATTCTAGATCATAAATCATGCATCTCACCTGGACATGAGACGTCTGAGTAGGTATTCCGAGAAGTTGGTACACTTTGACAGCCATTTAGGACCCAAAACTGGCGGTGAGGATTATGAGTCATTCTTCACCTAAATAGGAATATATGAACATCCTAGCAGTCGGCATCCTAATGACAGCAGACATTGTACAGTAAGTGATTTTTTATTATTATTATGTTTTATTATGACTTATTAGGCAAACATTGTGATGCATTTTTAAAAATAATGCACTGTGTATGCTTAAAATTATCAAAATACGTAAATATCAAATGTTATTAAAATTTGCCCGTTCCTACAATATATATGGACTTACATCATGTATATAAAACCCTAATGGAGGTGTTTAGATGTTTTTAAGGGCTTTATAGGCGGGATTGCGTGGCTCCCATAGGGAGCTGACTTTTGATCACATGTATTTGAAACTTACAATGCAAAAACATAACATCCATCGTCATGTCAATTGTGAACGATAGGCAAAATTCTAAAAAAAAATAAGAAAAGTTTATTGGGGATTTTTATGAACGATAGGCAATCTAAAAAAAGAGTAAAGTTTCCCTTAAAAGTATATTGGGGATTTTTTCATCCTTTCAGTTACATTTTTGCTCTGTTTTTGGCCATGAACTTGGTTGTGTTGCTCTTAACACAATTGTTTTTAGAGGTTTTTTTTATGTTCAATTTGAATATTTGTATTTCAAATTATTTCAGATATCAACAATACATTGGGAAATAATTTTAGCCCCGTTAAGTAGTATTTTTAGCCCAGTTAAGTAGTAATAGTTGTAGAAACTGAGTTAAGAGTTAGAATTTTATGGATACCCTTAACAATATCGATATTCCCCATAGATTATGGTATTCATCAGTACTCTGATCGGTACTATATGTAATTGGTGTCCCTAAAAAAAACAAAACAATTATTACCATTTGTATCAGCACTAGAGGTTGTGCACCACCAACATCATATAACATCTCACAGCAGGGACATATTTTTTTTTATCAACATCTGCTTTTTTAGTCTTAAACAAGCCAACTATGTGTGCAGTGCAAGGTGTAATGCAATTTTCATGTAATTATCTTGTAAAGACCATAGACATCCTTCAGTGTTTCTATTCATTGCAATTACACTCAACTAAAAATATGTACGTGCATTCATGTGCAGAGCACAGACTTTTTACACTATATATCATATCAAATATATCATATAAATCAATGCAACAATTAGCATGTTAGGTGGGTGTGATTTTGTAACAATATGGATTATTTGTGTTTATGTTGCACATGGATGCATTTGAGTGACCGACCGAAAGCCGTATTGAGTGTTGACAGCTAGCGATGTGTGTAGTGTGTACTATATAAATAAAAAGATTCAGTGATCAAGTTTAATACTCGATTGGCTCGATGAAGTGACGTCAGATGGCGACAAGAGTCCTGTCAGTGGATGCAATCTTGCTCCAAAGCAACTTTATGGATTATTATATTACTTCATTTTGTACTTTTTTGAGTGGATTAATATTGGCCTTTTAACTGGCACTAACTCTTATTAGCATGCGTGACTTTGGGGCACTTTTGAGGAAATTGTGTTGTGTCACAAACTTTTGTGTGGTATTTCTTCCTCGTTTGTGATTATTCCAAGCTGATTTTTTTTATGCCAAACAGCGACACCTAAAGTGAATGTGACAGTGTGTCACAATTACTACGGTCAGCTGGATGAAAAAGAAATACCCTCTCATTTCTTCAGAATCTTAACGATCCTTCTGGACAGATCCAATTAGGAACCAGTACCAAAACATACTGGTAAAGTTAAAGTTAAAAGTTAAAGTACCAATGATTGTCACACACACACTAAGTGTGGCGAAATTATTCTCTGCATTTGACCCATCACCCTTGATCACCCCCTGGGAGGTGAGGGGAGCAGTGAGCAGCAGCGGTGGCCGCGCCTGGGAATCATTTTTGGTGATTTAACCCCCAATTCCAACCCTTGATACTGAGTGCCAAGCAGGGAGGTAATGGGTGCCATTTTTATAGTCTTTGGTATGACTCGGCCGGGGTTTGAACTCACAACCTACCGATCTCAGGGTGGACACTCTAACCACTAGGCACTGGTTAGGTAATCAGTATACATACCTAGTTAAGAGAGTATAAAAACATTTTTGGATTCATTTTTGTTTCTACTTTTATTGCTCAAGTCTCTTTATCAACTTCAGTCCTTAATAAAAAATATGATGACAAGTTTTTTTATTTTTTATTTTAATCCTTTTGTCCGTATTTTTATTATGAAAAAAATATATATAACAGTAGTTATTATCCATACAGTAAATTTTAAAGGGCTGAGATTCTGGGGTAAAGAGCTGGTCTGATTATACATAAGACTTGGATTCAGGCTTAGATTTAGACTTAGACTTTCTTTATTGTCATTCAAATTTGAACTTTACAGTACAGAAAAGAACAAAATTGTGCTGCATTAGCTCGTTGTAGTGCAAGATAAAAGAGCAATAAGATGCAGATATAAATAGATTTACTGTACAGATAAATATATTGCACTTTTGCATATGCATCTACATTTACGGATGTATGTTATATTGTCTTTATAGTCCAGCGAGTTAATCCATTTTCAGAGGGAATTGAGGGGATTATTATGATGCGTTCAAGAGTCTTATGGCCTGAGGGAAGAAGCTCTTACAGAACCTCTGCTACGGAGGCTGCAGAACCTCTTTCTAGAGTCCAGCAGTGAAAACAGTCCTTGGTGGGGGTGGGAGGAGTCTCAACAGATTTTCTGAGCCCTGGTCAGGCAGCGGCTTTTTGCGATCTTCCAGATAGGAGGAAGAGGAGTCCTGATGCTCTTTAAGATAAAATTAGTAATAAAACAAATTTTAATGCATTGTTTTATTTTTTGGACTGGCATAACTCATTTTATGCAACATTTACAAAATAAAAAAAAACTGACATAGTTAGTTCAAATGGGAATTCAAACTTATAAACACATATTTTAATCGACTAAATGTTTGATTTGTGATTTTGAAGGGACCACTGTTATGGGTCATACACATGCCACCTCTCATTCTGCTAAGCACACCGCGCGCCACGCCCACGGGCGTTCTCCCTCGGGAACACACCTGCCCGTGATGAGAGACCTGCCTTCATAAGCCAGCGTGTCTTGAGATCCAGTGCCAGAACGTAGCTTCTTGTATCCGTACAGTAAGCCAAAACGTCTCCAGCCTTCTCGCATGTGCTTATCCTCTCTCTGTGTTGCCTCCCCGTCGTATTAAAGGGTAACATTATCACCAGACCTATGTAAGCGTCAATATATACCTTGATGTTGCAGAAAAAAGACCATATATTTTTTTAATCGATTTCCGAACTCTAAATGGGTGAATTTTGGCGAATTAAACGCCTTTCTAATATTCGCTCCCGGAGCGATGACGTCACAACGTGGCGTCACATTGGGAAGCAATCCGCCATTTTCTCACCGAGTCAAATCAGCTCTGTTATATTCCGTTTTTTTGACTGTTTTCCGTACCTTGGAGACATCATGCCTCGGCGGTGTGTTGTCGGAGGGTGTAATAACACGAACAGGGACGGATTCAAGTTGCACCAGTGGCCCAAAGATGCGAAAGTGGCAAGAAATTGGACGTTTGTTCCGCACACTTTACCGATGAAAGCTATGCTACGACAGAGATGGCAAGAATGTGTGGATATCCTGCGACACTCAAAGCAGATGCATTTCCAACGATAAAGTCAAAGAAATCTGCCACCAGACCCCCATTGAATCTGCCGGAGTGTGTGAGCAATTCAGGGACAAAGGTCCTCGGTAGCACGGCAAGCAATGGCGGCAGTTTGTTCCCGCAGACGAGCGAGCTAAACCCCCTGGATGTCTTGGCTCACACCGTCCCTTATGCCACCGAAGATGATCAAGAGAAGAATATCGACCCTAGCTTCCCTGGCCTGCTGACATCAACTCCAAAACTGGACAGATCAGCTTTCAGGAAAAGAGCGCGGATGAGGGTATGTCTACAGAATATATTAATTGATGAAAACTGGGCTGTCTGCACTCTCAAAGTGCATGTTGTTGCCAAATGTATTTCATATGCTGTAAACCTAGTTCATAGTTGTTAGTTTCCTTTAATGCCAAACAAACACATACCAATCGTTGGTTAGAAGGCGATCGCCGAATTCGTCCTCGCTTTCTCCCGTGTCGCTGGCTGTCGTGTCGTTTTTGTCGGTTTCGCTTGCATACGGTTCAAACCGATATGGCTCAATAGCTTCAGTTTCTTCTTCAATTTCATTTTCGCTACCTGCCTCCACACTACAACCATCCGTTTCGATACATGCGTAATCTGTTGAATCGCTTAAGCCGCTGAAATCCGAGTCTGAATCCGAGCTAATGTCGCTATAGCTTGCTGTTCTTTCCGCCATGTTTGTTTGTATTCACTATGTGACGTCACAGGAAAATGGACGGGTGTATATAACGATGGTTAAAATCAGGCACTTTGAAGCTTTTTTTAGGGATATTGCGTGATGGATAAAATTTTGAAAAAATTTTCGAAAAATATAATAAGCCACTGGGAACTGATTTTTAATGGTTTTAACCATTCTGAAATTGTGATAATGTTCCCCTTTAGAGTTAAAGTAAAAAAAAAAAAGTTAATGTAAAGTAAAGTTAAAGTCTAAGTTAAAGTTAAAAGTTAAAAAGTTAAAAGTTAAAGTTAAAGTACCCATGATTGTCACACACACACAAGGTGTGGCAGAATTGTTGTCTGCATTTGACCCATCACCCTTGATCACCCCCTGGAAGGTGAGGGGAGCAGTGAGCAGCAGCGGTGGCCGCGGCCGGGAATCATTTTTGGTGATTTAACCCCCAATTCCAACCCTTGATGCTGAGTGCCAAGCAGGGAGGTGTAATGGGTCCAATTTTATAGTCTTGGGTATGACTCGACCGGGATTTGAACTGACGACCTACCAATCTCAGGGCGGACACTCTAACCACTAGGCCACTGAGCAGTAGTCATTGTGTCTTGTGTTGTGGCCTTCTCCAGCTTCCTGTCGCCCTTCCTTGTCGTCGAGCTGTGTGTCTCGTCTCCCTGGATCCCCTCTGGACTTCCTCTTGCCTCTCTGGACTTCGACCTCACGCCTGCCCACTCACCACGACGCCTCGCTCCATTCTTTGACCTTCCGCCTGTCTTCCGACTTCCGAGCCTGCTTCTCCCTCTTTGGACTTCCGCCTCAATCTAAACACGCACCTTCAACACCCGCTGGTAACCACTCACATATAATTACCACTAGAGATGTCGAATATCGGCAGTCCGATATTATCGGCCGATACATTTTTTAAAATGTAATATTGGAAATTATCGGTATCGGTTTCAAAATTATCGGTATCACTTTCAAAAAGTAAAATTCATGACTTTTTAAAACGCCGCTGTGTACACGGACGTAGGGAGAAGTACAGAACGCCAATAAACCTTAAAGGCACTGCCTTTGCGTGCCGGCCCAGTCACATAATATCTACGGCTTTTCACACACACAAGTGAATGCAACGCATACTAAGTCAAAAGCCATACAGGTCACACTGAGGGTGGCCGTGTAAACAACTTTAACACGGTTACAAATATGCGCCACACTGTGAACCCACACCAAACAAGAATGACAAACACATTTCGGGAGAACATCCGCACCGTAACACCAACATAAACGGAACAGAACAAATACCCAGAACCCCTTGCAGCACTAACTCTTCCGGGACGCTACAATATAAACCCCCCACCACCGCAACCCCACCCACCTCAACCTCCTCATGCTCTCTCAGGGAGAGCATGTCCCAAATTCCAAGCTGCTGTTTTGAGGCATGTTAAAACAAATAATGCACTTTGTGACTTCAATAATAAATATGGCAAGTTTGTTCCATAACTTGAGTTGATTTATTTTGGAAAACCTTGTTACATTGTTTAATGCATCCAGCGGGGCATCACAACAAAATTACGCATAATAATGTGTTAATTCCACGACTGTATATATCGGTATCGGTTGATATTGGAATCGGTAACTAAGAGTTGGACAAAATCGGAATATCGAATATCGGCAAAAAAGCCATTATCGGACATCTCTAATTACCACACATAGTCTCACTTCATATATTTGGATTACGCACACATCTCATGCACATACCTAACTGTTATTAAATACGCTGACAGCTAACGACGTCGAAAAACAACCACACTGACATTAAGAGACTTTGAAAAGTGTGGACATTCGCTATTCCCTGTTGCCATGCGCCTCATTTCAGGGGTGCTTGCCCCAGCCGTAGCTATTAATATCTGGGATGGAATATTCCCATGGCGGGGTGGCGTTGGGAGAAGGTCTTGCTCCGGCGCAGACACGCACGACGCCAAAGTTCAAAAAAAGTGCTGACTTCCTACCGAGCTCACAAGTCACCGCCATCTGCTCCCCTGCTAACGAATGCAAAATAACAACATTGAGGAAAAAAACCTCCTTGAGGGACATGATCTCCTGTCCATTTTTTTTTTTTTTAATAATCCAACCAAACGTATGCATCAGAAACATGCAACGACAACAGGGAATCGCCGAGAGTTATTAGTTTAATAAGATCTTGGGATAAGCCTAATCTTTTTTTTCCTATATATTACTCACACAGGACTTTGTCACTCAACTCTCTCATGTGCTGTATGTGAATGTGCTGTTTGTCTGCTGCGGTGATTTACTGGGAACATTTTATCAAAGCTAGCCAAGCAAGCCTGCTCCACCAGGGACACAGACGTTTTATAAGGGTATAAATAATCGATGACGCCGCATCAGTAATGGCCTGTGATGCAGTTTGGTAACCTCACCCACTCGAGTGAGTTTGTTGGTCGGCGGGGAGAAAAAAAAGATCACTGTGGCTAATTGATACGGCATTGGAAAACCTTTTAAGCCATCTTTGCTTTTGTGTTTATATGTAATATTGTCATAAATACCTAAATACTGGGTACACCTGCATGGTTATTTGTAACAACGCAGGAGCTGTATAAAAAAAATAATGCCTTGAAAATACAATAATATACTGTATTTCATTTGAATTTACACTAGCAGAGAAAACATACTGTATTATTTATAGAGATAAATGCGTTAAAATATAATATCGGAAATTATTGGTATCGTTTTTTTTTTTATTATCGGTATCTTTTTTTTAATTTAATTTTATTTAATTTAATTTATTTTTTTATTAAATCAACATAAAAAACACAAGATACACTTACAATTAGTGCACCAATCCAAAAAAAACCCCTCCCCCATTTACACTCATTCACACAAAAGGGTTGTTTCTTTCTGTTATTAATATTCTGGTTCCTACATTATATATCAATATATATCAATACAGTCTGCAAGGGATACAGTCCGTAAGCACACATGATTGTGCGTGCTGCTGGTCCACTAATAGTACTAACCTTTAACAGTTAATTTCACCAATTTTCATTAATTACTAGTTTCTATGTAACTGTTTTCATATTGTTTTACTTTCTTTTTTATTCAAGAAAATGTTTTTAATTTATTTATCGTATTTTATTTTATTTATTTTTTTAAAAAGTACCTTATCTTCACCATACCTGGTTGTACAAATTAGGCATAATAATGTGTTAATTCCACGACTGTATATATCGGTTGATATCGGTATTGGTAATTAAAGTGTTGGACAATATCGGAATATCAGGTATCTGCAAAAAGCCATTATCGGACATCTCTAATTATTTATTATGTATGTAAACTGAAAGCCCAAGGGCCAGATCTGTCCCGCCACATCAATTTATAAGGCCAGTGAAAGCCTGGAAATAATATGCGTCATAAATTACTTTATCTTTTCTTACTACATGAATTAGTTCTGTTTATTTTGGAAAAAAAAGTAAATGTATTGCATGCACTTGCATATATTTTAAACTTTTATATCTGAATATGCAAAAAATTTGATATTATCATACATTCCAAACATTTTTTTGTGAAAAATAAAAAATATATATATCTGCTTGAAATGAGTTCATTTCGGTCATATAATCAACCATTTTGTGTAATCAATTTAACAGCACATATTATACATATTAACAATCGTACACATACACACACAAAAAGAAAAAGAATGACGGAAAAAGGAACAGGCTGAAGCCAAGGCTTATTTTTGCCTATCCTATACATTCACTGAAAATTAGATTGCCTGTAACATCAACGTTCAAAAAATCAATGGGATTAAAGTAATCGTTGCTATATTTTATAATTTTCCATTATTTCACCTTCCAAGGCTTTCTTAAACCTTAACAAAGAACTACATGTCTTCAACTCATCACTGAGCTTGTTCTACCATTTAACTCCTAAAACTGAAAATGTGTATCGTATATTTGTTCTTACTTTACACATTTAAAAAATCAACATCCCCGTAAATGATAGTTTTCTTCTCTTAATTGAAATAACCTAAGAACCTAAGAATACAAGCTGGAAGGCTGTTGTTCTCTACTCGAAACACAACTTCCATTGTTTAAAAAAAATACAATATCTGAACATTTTAACACATTAGAACTTATGAATAATGGATTGGTATGTTCATAGTAGCACGCTTTGTGTATTATTCTAATTACCCTTTTTTGAAGTTTAATTATTGGGTCTATGTTTGTTTTATAAACATTTCCCCAAACTTCAACACAATATGTTAGATATGGAAAAATTAAATAATAATATAACATATGCAGACATTTCTTATTCAGCAAGTGTCTTACTTTATAAAGAATAAAGAATAAATAATATAAAGACTTTTGATTTCAAAGAAATTTATGAGTACTTTTCCGCAACAACAACAAAAATAGTGGTACCGTTTTCCATATACAATAATACATTGTAAAAAAAACACCGTACATATTACGGTAAGGCTTTTTTTTTTTACAGTGAATGTAAAAATATATATTGTAATGAAATGTATGGCACATTTTGTAATAGTATCCTGAGGCAAATCTTTAACTATATTTATTGTTAAAATCGTCCCATAACTGTGATGTGGCCGTCAATGAAAACAAGTGCATTTATTTATTTATTTATGTTATTAAATATTTCCAAATTATAAGTATTATTATTATTTTATTTTTTTTGGTAACACTTTAGTATGGGGAACATATTCACCATTAATTAGTTGCTTATTAACATGCAAATTAGCAAAATATTGGCTCTTAATTAGTCATTATTAAGTACAGTATTTTTCGGAGTATAAGTCGCTCCGGAGTATAAGTCGCACCGACCAAAAATGCATAATAAAGAAGGAAAAAAGACATAAATAAGTCGCATTGGAGTATAAGTCGCATTTTTGGGGGATATTTATTTGATAAAACCCAACACCAAGAATAGACATTTGAAAGGCAATTTAAAATAAATAAAGAATAGTGGGGCTTCACGGTGGCAGAGGGGTTAGTGCATCTGCCTCACAATACGAAGGTCCTGACTGAGTAGTCTTGGGTTCAATCCCGGGCTCGGGATCTTTCTGTGTGGAGTTTGCATGTTCTCCCCGTGACTGCGTGAGTTCCCTCCGGGTACTTCGGCTTCCTCCCACCTCCAAAGACATGCACCTGGGGATAGGTTGATTGGCAACACTAAATTGGCCCTAGTGTGTGGATGTGAGTGTGAATGTTGTCTGTCTATCTGTGTTGGCCCTCGATGAGGTGGCGACTTGTCCAGGGTGTACCCCGCCTTCCGCCCGATTGTAGCTGAGATAGGCTCCAGCGCCCCCCGCGACCCCAAAAGGGAATAAGCGGTAGAAAATGGATGGATGGATAAAGAATAGTGAACAACAGGCTGAATAAGTGTACGTTATATGACGCATAAATAACCAACTGAGAACGTGCCTGGTATGTTAACGTAACATATTATGTTAAGAGTCATTCAAATAACTATAACAGATAGAACATGCTATACGTTTACCAAACAATCTGTCACTCCTAATCGCTAAATCCCATGAAGTCTTATACGTCTAGTCTCTTACATGAATGAGCTGAATAATATTATTTGATATTATACGGTAATGTGTTAATAATTTCACACATAAGTCGCTCCTGAGTATAAGTCGCACCCCCGGCCAAACTATGAAAAAAACTGCGACTTATAGTCCGAAAAATACGGTACTTATTAATGCCTTATTCTGAATGGCCTTATTATACAGCAACCCTAACCCTAACCAAATAACTCTAAATTAAGTCTTTGTTACTTACAATATGTTCCCCTAGTGTCCAAATAACTCTTAATTAAGTCTTTGTTACTTAGAATATTTGGTTAGGGTTGTTGTATAATAAGGCCATTCAGAATAAAGCATTAATACGTACTTAATAATGACTAAATAAAGGCCTACTGAAATGAGATTTTCTTATTTAAACGGGGATAGCAGGTCCATTCTATATGACATACTTGATCATTTCGCGATATTGCCATATTTTTGCTGAAAGGATTTAGAGAACATCGACGATAAAGTTCGCAACTTTTGGTCGCTGATAAAAAAGCCTTGCCTGTACCGGAAGTAGCAGACGAGTAGCGTGACGTCACAGGTTGTGGAGCTCCTCACATCTGCACATTGTTTACAATCATGGCCACCAGCAGCGAGAGCGATTCGGACTGAGAAAGCGACAATTTCCCCATTAATTTGAGCGAGGATGAAAGATTTGTGAATGAGGAAAGTGAGAGTGAAGGACTAGAGGGCAGTGGGAGCGATTCAGATAGGGAAGATGCTGTGAGAGGCGGATGGGACCTGATATTCAGCTGGGAATGACTAAAACAGTAAATAAACACAAGACATATATATACTCTATTAGCCACAACACAACCAGGTTTATATTTAATATGCCACAAATTAATCCCGCATAACAAACACCTCCCCCCTCCCGTCCATATAACCCGCCAATACAACTCAAACACCTGCACAACACACTCAATCCCACAGCCCAAAGTACCGTTCACCTCCCCAAAGTTCATACAGCACATATATTTCCCCAAAGTCCCCAAAGTTACGTACGTGAGACTTTTTGAGATAAGTTTTTCAACTTGTTTAAGTCGGGGTCCACTTAAATTGATTCATGATACAGATATATACTATCATCATAATACAGTCATCACACAAGATAATCATCAGGGTGTATACATTGCAGTGACGTGCAGTCACTAGAGGCAGGTGAGGCGGTGCCTCACCTGCCATCATGGAAAGAAAAAAAATGTAAAAAGAAAAAAAAAATATTAAATTGTTATATGTATCTAGTGATTATACTATAAAGTTATTTTCCATTTAACTTCACCAGTTTTAGATTATTGTTATTCAAAATCGCTGAATTTTCACATTTGCCGTTCAAATACTGAGAAGAGACGGTGCGGTGAACAGCAGCCAGTTGAGGCACGTCACTCAGTTTCTCAACATGGATTGCGGACTCGGCTAACTGCTGGCCTGCTGTGCAGCGAGACGATATTGCTATATGAATTATATTATACATTTCCATAGTTTAGTTAGCTGAGGTATATAATGTACAGTGTATTTTGTCAACAACTGTATGTGTGTAACGTATTTCTTGTGCTGAGCGATCATAAAACTGCTGCGAAGACGCACTGGCTGAGGCTCGCGTAACCCCGCCTCCTGGTGCCGGCCGGTTAAGGCAACTTCGCCGCAGAGTGCACCCCGCGACGGGAGCGCCACACCAACCAAAGCCCACACCCAAACTCTCCACGTGCAAGACCGAATCCACCCAAAAAAAGTCACTTAACAAGAAGCCAAAAAGTGCAAAAATAACATTGCTCGGGCCGGAGGAGTCGTGAACGACTGCAGGGACACAACATTAGGTACACCTGCAGACTGCAGCATGGATTTCATATTTCATTCATTCACAACTCCTCCAACACGAACACCACTGTTCCCGCACTAATAAGTAAAGGTAAGACCATAATAAAGTTTTTTTTTATTAAATGTGCTTTTTTGTGTGCTACAGTTTGTATGTGTAAAGTTAAAGTTAAGTTAAAGTACCAATGATTGTCACACACGCACTAGGTGTGGTGAAATTTGTCCTCTGCATTTGACCCATTCTCTTCTTCACCCCCTGGGATGTGAGGGGAGCAGTGTACAGCAGCGGCGCCGCGCCCGGGAATAATTGTTGGTGATTTAACTCCCAATTCCAACCCTTGATGCTGAGTGCCAAGCAGGGGAAAATGCTGGTATGAGCTTTTAAACATAACCCGTTAACTGCTGCCAATCAAATGATGAATAAGATACTCTTTAGGGTTCATATGTTTGTAAATCTGACTGTGATGAAGTGAGTGCCTCACCAGTCATGAACCTCACCGCACGTCACTGATACATTGAATTATTTACGTGACATGCACATAGCGGCACGCACGTACGGGCAAGCGATCAAATGTTTGGAAGTGTACTCACGGTACCGTGTCTGCGTATCCAACTCAAAGTCCTCCTGGTAAGAGTCTCTGTTGTCCCAGTTCTCCACAGGCCAATGGCAAAGCTTGTCTGTCATCTTTTGGGAATGTAAACAATGAAACACCGGCCGTGTTTGTATTGCTGCAGTAGGCCGCAATACACCGCTTCCCTCCTACAGCTTTCTTCTTTGCTGTCTACATTGTTCATTGAACAAATTGCAAAAGATTCACCAACACAGATGTCCAGAATACCGTAGAATTTTGCGATGAAAACAGACGACTTAATAGCTGGCCATCATGCTGTCTCAAAATGTCCTCCACAATCCACGACGTCACGCGCTGACGTCATCATACGTTTTCAGCAGGATTTGTCGCGCGAAATTTAAAATTGCACTTTAGTAAGCTAACCCCGGCCGTATTGGCATGTGTTGCATTGTTAAGATTTCATCATTGATATATAAACTACCAGACTGCGTGGTCGGTACCAGCGGGTTTCAGTAGGCCTTTAAGAGCCAATATGTTACTAATTTGCATGTTAATAAGCAAATAATTAATGGTGAATATGTTCCCCATACTAAAGTGTTACCATTTTTTTAAATGATAAACCAATGCATCTCAGTTAGGAAACAATACACAACAAGATAAAAGGCCATCATGCAATTGTGTTTAATGAACACCACCCTGTTAGCATGGATTAAATGATTAATATGATATTTTCAAAGGCAGAGCTTATGACTTTCTTGTGCAGGTGCACTTCTACTGTACTTTCCTCCCACATTGACAAACAGAGCCAAACAGGATACGTCGAGTTCCACCCCGCCTTCCATCTCACCCATGCGTTCGTATTTCCATTATTATTAATATCTGCCCGTTTAATTTTCAGCTCTGTCATAATGTGTCGGCCTAAACTAAAAGAGACAATCCCTTATTGATTACTTTCCCAGCAGCCCCGGCGCACGCCCCAGCTGATCACGTCTCTCACGCGCAGACATCTCATGCATTTCAGATAATAAGCCGCTGCTCTGGAGTTGAAACAAATTGGATGTGCAGTCAGTCACTGTCCAAGTGAATCATGTTGCAGTGTGTCAGCGGACTAGGCTTGGATTATCATCTTACCCCAGCAAAACCTCCCCAAAAAATTGTGGAGGGAGAGGGGGAATGTCACGAACCCATGCCATGTTAGCACAGTATATGCAGTTCTCGCTTCAATGTGCAAGACCCCTGTTGAGCATATAAATGTCACGTGAGGGGCGCATGGTGATGCGGGGTTTTGTTCTCCCAGGATGCAAAGGACGAATCCGGACAGGACTTACAGGTGACGACATAATTTAATAGAAAAATAACACAAAACTGGTACAAAACAGAAAACAAACCGACAGGATGAGGTGCCGAACGCACTGGAAGCTAAGGCTAACACTTAGCACAGACTATGAAACTTAGCAGGGTCTAGGAGACAAGAATGAACTTACGTGGCAGTCGCGTGATGCAAAAACAAAGAAAGCAGAACGAGTGATGAACAAAGGTGGGCTTAAATAGCGTCTCTGATGAGCAACAGGTGCGCGTGCAAGGCAGGTGAAAATCAAGTAACCATGGTGGCGAAACAAACTCACAGGTGCACAAGTAATAACAAAAGGAGTCCAAAACTAACAGAAAACACAAAAACATGATCCGGACCACGGATCATGACAGTACTCCCACCTCAAGGACAGATACTAGATGTCCATAAAAAAAAACAAGCAGGGTCAAAAGTCACGGGAGGGCGGAGGGAGGACTTGGCAGTGGGTCGCCAGGTCAAGTGTCCCCGAATCCACCGAGGACAAGTCAAGTGGCGGCGGCGAGTGGAACGCCGCTGCAGCAGGCGAGGCGGGCGACCAGGGAATGGCCACATTCGTGGCCGACGGGGAGGTGGGCGCACTTGGCGAGGCGGACGACCAGGGAGCGGCCACATCCGTGGTCGACGGGTAGGTGGTCGCGTCGGCGCCGTCATGGCAGGCTTGGACGCAGCAGCAGACGTGGCAGGCGTGGACGCAGCCACAGACGTGGTAGGCGTGGACGCAGCCACAGACGTGGACGCAGCAGCAGACGAGTCTTGGCTTGGGTCTTGCGTCTGGCGTGGTGCAGGTACAGGCGGCGAAGCTTGGCGTGGTGCCCGTTTCTCCTCTTATATCGTCCATTTTTTCACCATCCCCTACCGTCATCACCTATTTGAGTTGAGTTGAGTTTGAGTTTATTTGGAACATGCATGCATACAACATGATGCATCACAATTTCCAGTTTCTCTATTCGACATGTTCGGAAAGGAGTAGGAAGAAGCATAGCTTATTTATCCTACCTCTTTTCCTTTACATGGCAGTTGCTAAAACTTTTGTTAACTTCCTGTTCTCAATTTATTCATAATATACTCCATACCATACCATACCCTTTAAAGCCCTTTAAAAACAACCACAGTTGAAGAACAAAGGGCTGTACACCACAAAGAAATAGAGGCAAAGGACGGACTAAAAAATAACATTTAAAACAGAAATAAAATAAACATTGACAAAGCAAATACAAATTACCATAGGAAAAATGTGTTGGATAAAAAGCAGTTAAAAAGTTAAAAACAGTTAAGAAAGTTAAAAACAGTTTAAAGTCTCATGCTGGGTTAAACGCCAGTGAATAAAAATGGGTTTTAAGAAGGGTCTTAAAAATAGCCAAAGAAGGGGCCTGTCTCACATGGAGAGGGAGATCGTTCCAGAGTTTGGGACCCGCAACAGAGAAGACTCTGTCCCCGCTGAGCTTGCACTTTGATTTGGGTACCTCCAGGATCAGCTGATCCTGTGTTGTTACCTCCGTAGGTAATAACAATAAAAATAAATAAATAAATAATAATTGGTGAAGTCAGTTGTATTTCATATGAATAGAATAGAATACAATAGTTTTATTGTCATTATTACAGTGAACAGGTTCAAAGAACAATGAAATTGGAGCAGATCCCCTAAGGTGCATACACCATAGTATAGTAATATAAAAAGTAAAAAAGATAAAAAATTATATATATATATATATATATATATATATATATATATATATATATATATATATCTTATTTTTTGCATGCATATGCATTTACCCATACATATGCATATATATACATATATGCATATATGGTGAGATGAGAAAGATTATCTAGAAAATGAATGGATGAATGAGATAATTTCAGAATGTTTATCATGGTTCTTCTTCTTTGTACTTTGTAAACACATTAAGTTTGAAGAGTTTCTTGAAGTGGATCATATTAGTACATTGTTTGATTTCGTTGCTTAATCCAATTCCATAATTTAATTCCACATACTGATATACCGAAGGCCTTAAGTGTTGTACGTGCTTACAAATTATTTAAATTACATTTTTCTCTAAGATTATATTTCTCCTTTAACATTTTTGTTGTGAAATAACATATGTTTGAGACTTTTGGCCTGCGATTTCTGTTGGAATTACCTTCTAATCAACCTGAAGACACAGGCCCATTTACTGACTTGATGAAAAAATTGCCGCTCAGCACAAAGTTAAAGTACCACTGATAGTCACACACACACTAGGTGTGGTGAAATTTGTCCTCTGAATTTGACCCATCCCCTTGTTCCACCCCCTGGTAGGTGAGGGGAGCAGTGAGCAGCAGCGTTGGCCACGCTCGTGAATCATTTTGGTGATTTACCCCCCAATTCCAACCCTTGATGCTAAATGCCAAGCAGAGAGGTAATGGGTCCCATTTTTATAGTCTTTGGTATGACTCGGCCGGGGTTTGAACTCCCGACCTACCGATCTCAGGGCGGACACTCTAACCACAAGGCCACTGAGCAGGCTTGTTTGTTTGATTGTTCAATTTTTCCACATATTGTTATGTTACAGCTTTATTCCAAAATGGAATACATTCATTGGTGTCCGAAAAATTCTACACAAATCATATCGACAATGTAAACAACTGTTTTTTAGAATTGTTTGCAAACTTATTAAAGGGGAACATTATCACAATTTCAGAATTGTTAAAACCATTAAAAATCAGTTCCCAGTGGCTTACTATATTTTTCGAAGTTTTTTTCAAAATTTTACCCAGCACGCAATATCCCTAAAAAAAGCTTCAAAGTGCCTGATTTTAAGCACCCGTCCATTTTCCTGTGACGTCACAGAGTGAAGCCAACACAAACAAACATGGCGGAAAGAACAGCAAGCTATAGCGACATTAGCTCGGATTCAGACTCGGATTTCAGCGGCTTAAGCGATTCAACAGATTACGAATGTATTGAAACGGATGGTTGTAGTGTGGAGGCAGGTATCAAAAACAAAATTGAAGAAGAAACTGAAGCTATTGAGCCATATCGGTTTGAACGACACGACAGCCAGCGACACGGGAGAAAGCGAGGACGAATTTGGCGATCGCCTTCTAACCAACAATTGGTATGTGTTTGTTTGGCATTAAAGGAAACTAACAACTATGAACTAGGTTTACAGCATATGAAATACATTTGGCAACAACATGCACTTTGAGAGTGCAGACAGCCCAATTTTTATCAATTAATATATTCTGTAGACATACCCTCATGTCAGCAGGCCAGGGAAGCTAGGGTCGATATTCTTCTATTGATCATCTTGGGACGGTGTGAGCCAAGACATCCAGGGGGTTTAGCGCGCTCGTCTGCGGGAACAAACTGCCGCCATTGCTTGCCGTGCTTCCGAGGTCCTTTGTCCCTGAATTGCTCACACACTCCGGCAGATTCAATGGGGGTCTGGCGGCAGATTTCTTTGACTTTATCGTTGGAAATGCATCTGCTTTGAGTGTCGCAGGATATCCACACATTCTTGCCATCTCTGTCGTAGCATAGCTTTTGTCAGTAAAGTGTGCGGAACAAACGTCCAATTTCTTGCCACTTTCGCATCTTTGGGCCACTGGTGCAACTTGAATCCGTCCCTGTTCGTGTTGTTACACCCTCTGACAACACACCGACGAGGCATGATGTCTCCAAGGTACGGAAAACAGTCGAAAAAACGGAAAATTACAGAGCTGATTTGACTCGGTGTTTGAGAAAATGGCGGATTGCTTCCTGATGCGACGCCACGTTGTGACGTCATCGCTCCGAGAGCGAATATTAGAAAGGCGTTTAATTCGCCAAAATTCACCCATTTAGAGTTCGGAAATCTGTTAAAAAAATATATGGTCTTTTTTCTGCAACATCAAGGTATATATTGACGCTTACATAGGTCTGGTGATAATGTTCCCCTTTAAAGTAAAACAACTAATACATCACAATCCTATCTCAGAGGTCAACAAACAATTCCTTCAACTTCATACTTGGTTTGTGCTCTGCCATGCACTGTCAAATGTGGGGCATTTTATATAGACAGGTGTGTGCCATTCCAATTAATGTCCAACCAACGGAATCCACCACAGGTGGACTCCAATTAAGCTGTGGGAACATCTGACGTATTAATCAGATGAAACAGGATGCACCTGAGCACACTTTTGAGCTTCACGGCAAAGGCTGTGCATACTTATGTACATGTGATTGGTTAGTTTTTTTAAAAATGTATATAATTTGCAAAAAAAAATAAAAAATTCACATTGTCATTATGGGGAAAATGTGAAGCACTTTAAATGAATGACAAACGCAACCTGGTAGGAAAACAAGGCTGAGAGAGGGCCTCCTGGCAACGACTAGTTATGTATTCAAATTTAACAGCTCAACCAGCTCAGTGGCCTTGTGGTTAGAATGTCCGCTCTGAGATCGGTAGGTCAGGAGTTCAAATACCAAAGACTATAAAAATGGGACCCATTACCTACCTGCTTGGCACTCAGCATCAAGGGTTGGAATTGGGGGTTAAATCACCAAAATAATTCCCGAGCGTGGCCACCGCTGCTGCTCACTGCTCCCTTCACCTCCCAGGGGGTGGAACAAGGGGATGGGTCAAATGCAGAGTTTCTGTCCTGTGTTCTTATTTTTTATCATTTCCACTTCCTCTTTACATGCACAGGCGTCCACACCTGCTACCTGATTGGCAACCGGGTCACACCCGAGCCTGGTTGCCAATCAGGCTCCTATTTAGTCCGGCGCAGTCTGACAGACAGCGTCGGTTCATTGTTTCATTTGCTCTAACTGGCGCTAGCCTAATGTTCAACTAAAGAAGTCCAGTGTCTTGCACGTTTATTTTAGCACTCGCCTTCTTTGCGGTCTTTTCCACTTCCTCGTGGTTTATTAAATAATGTTTTTTTCCTCACTTCTTGTCTCCCGTCCACTGCATCTTGGGGTCACGTCGCCAAAGCTGCGTTCAATCTGACTGTTAAGAGTGCCTAACATATTACAGTGAATGTTACTTGTATACATATTCTACAATGTACATCATACTTGCCAACCCTCCCGGATTTTCCAGGAGACTCCCGAAATTCAGCGCCTCTCCCGAAAACCTCCTGGAACAAATTTTCTCCCGAAAATCTCCCGAAATTCAGGCGGACTCGGGTCCTCATGGACCCGAGTCCGCCTGAATTTCGGGAGATAACCCACAATATAACCAGCATACCTGCCCAATCACGTTATAACTGTAGAATGATGGAGGGCGAGTTCTTGGTTTCTTATGTGGGTTTATTGTTAGGCAGTTTCATTAACGTCCTCCCAGGGCGGCAACAACACACAACAACAGCAGTCACGTTTTTGTATACCGTAAAGCAGTTCGTCTGCCGTAAACAGCAATGTTGTGACACTCTTAAACAGGACAAAACTGCCATCTAGTGCATTTGATGAAAGCACTTTTGTGCGTGCCACACATCAATGCATCATCAGAGTTCAGCATGGTTAGGAAAATAGTGACAGAGAATAGAACAAGGATGGACAATTCAACCCTTAACTCAACAATGAGTTGATGAGTGTTATGTGTGTGTATATGTGTAAATAAATGAACACTGAAATTCAAGTATTTCTTTTATATATATATATATAATAAAATTAATATTTACGTATATATATATATATATATATACACATAATAAAATAAATAAATATATATATATATGTATATATATGTATATATATATATATATATATATATATATATATATATATATATATATATATATATATATATATATATAGCTAGAATTCACTGAATGTCAAGTATTTGTTGTATATATATGTATATATATATATATATGAAATACTTGACTTGGTGAATTCTAGCTGTAAATATACTCCTCCCCTTTTAGCCACGCCCCAACCACGCTCCCCTCCCACCCTGACCACGCCCACGCCCACCCCCATCCCCCTCCCCCCACCTCCCGAAATCGGAGGTCTCAAGGTTGGCAAGTATGATGTACATATATACATATATTGCATACATATTTCATCTTTTGTTTTACATATTTACATTCAGTGTCTATACAGTCACTTATGGACATTTCATATTTTTCAAACGTAGGGCAAGTGCTACTGCTAATATCTATACTGAACAAAAATATAAATGCAACACCTGTTTTTGCTCCCATTTTTCATGAGTTGAACTAAAACTTTTAATATATACACAAAAGACCTATTCCTCTCAAATATTGTTCACAAATCTGCCTAAATCTGTGTTAGTGAGCACTTCTTCTTAGCCAAGGTAATCCATACCACCTCACAAGTGTGGCATATCAAGATGCTGATTGAACAGCATGATTATTGCACAGGTGTGCCTTAAGCTGCCCATGATAAAAAGCCACTAAGAAATGTGCCGTTTTGCTTTAATGGGGGTCTGGGAGGAAAGGGGTGTCAGAAAAGCAGTCAGTATCAGATGTGACCACCATTTGCTTCACGCAGTGCAACACATCTCCTTTGCATAGAGTTGATGAGGTTGTTGATTGTGGCCTGTGGATGCGATCTTCTCTTCATTGGCTGTGCCAAGTTGCTGGATATTGGCAGCAACTGGAACACGCCGATCCACAGCATCCCAAACATGCTCAATGGGTGACAAGTCTGGTGAGTATGCTGGCCATGCAAGAACTGGTATGTGTTTAGCCTCCAGGAGTTGTGTACAGATCCTGGCAACATGGGGCCGTGCATTGTCATGCTGCAACATGAGGTGATGGTCTCGGGAGAATGGCACAACAATGGGCCTCAGGATCTCATCATGGTATATATATATATATATATATATATATATATATATATATATATATATATATATATATTTCTAATCCCCTTTATTTATATAGCACTGTTAACAACAAAACTGTCTCCAGAGTGCTGCACATAAAAAAATAAACAATAAAAGTAATCAAATCACACATTTTTAAAACGAAACAAGTAAACAATAAACAAACAAATAATAAAAATTGAATAAAATAATACAAAACAAAATAGAATAAAACAATAAAAATAAATCAATATAATAAAATAAAACAATAAAATACAAAGAGGACCACAAGACTCATGCCGACTCATGTATATACATGTATATGTACATATACATGTAGATGTGTATATATATTGATATGTATATATATATATATGTAGATATATGTATGTACATATGTGTAGATGTATGTATGTATATATAAACATATACATATTCATGGAATCTACTTTTATACCCAATCATGGCACCCACCTGTTCCCTATTAGCCTGCACACCTGTGGGATGTTCCAAATAAGTGTTTGATGAGCATTCCTCAACTTCATCAGTATTTATTGCCACCTTTCTCAACTTCTTTGTCACGTGTTGCTGGCATCAAATTTTAAAGTTAATGATTGTTTGCAAAAAAAAAAAAAATGTTTATCAGTTTGAACACAATTTCCCAACTCATATGGAAACGGGGTTTGTATATAAATACATTTTTTGATGTATATATATATATATATATATATATATATATATATATATATATATATATATATATATATATATATATATATATATATATATAAATGTATGTATATATATATACAACTATATATATATATATATATATATATATATATATATATATATATATATAAATGTATGTATATATATATATAACTATTTATATATATATATATACATTTTTTGATGGATATATATATACATATATATATATATATATATTCCTTTTTTATCAAGTCTCTTTATTTATTCAAAATGAAACACCAATATTTTGGCAATAAATCATCAAATAATTAATCAAAGTTAATTCACAGCAACAGTGTGATTAATCCTAATTTAAAAACGTTAATGGTAAAGTTAGCACTTGGACATTTCATCACAAATTCTTAAAACATATAAATTGGTAACAACTTCTAAGTTTAATGCAAACTTTGTTGGCATGACACAAAGCTATGACAAAACCGCAAAAATAACATTCCAAATTTTTGCACTATTTTCTCCATCCTGTCAGCATCTTTCTCTATAAAATGGCACCATGCCTGTGAACCTTTGAGACACGACACACACACGTGCTCATACTTTTTACATCGACAAGGCATATACTGAGCCATATGTCCAAAAGCGAACAATACAACCATTGTTGTTTTCGCCGCTTGGGAATCTATAACCCAAAAGCAAAATAAAGCATCCTGTCACACTGGACCAGGCTTGGTTTCAAATTCTGTGCATTCTTACAAAACTAAAAAGGGACATTTTTTTTTGGGCAGTTGCATTGGAAGACATGATTAATAATACATCAGGATTACAGAGCGCAGACTGTGCTGGGCTGACTTTAATGAGTCCACTGAGGAAAACAAACCCAGACAGAAAACAACTGCACACGCATCCTTAAAAACATCTGCATTCAAATCCCAATAAATGTGCCACCTCCTTCCCACAAGCTGTAGGTATTAAGTTAGTGGTTAGTGCATAGGCCATCTTGATATAGAAATCATTTTTGGTTGACAATCTCATATTGTTGCAATTGTATGAGATAATTGTTCTGTTTGAAAAGTACACCTGAGGTGGTTTGCTGCAAAACTCCAGCCGTAGAATAATTGGCACCCCAGTGTAAGCCTCCCACTGTTTGTTGCCAGCTGTTTAAAATATGGATGATATTGTTTTCATTGCTTGGCTTTTATTGAGTTCCACTTGGGCCTGCGGTATAATCCTCTGACCTTTTCTCCTGTGTGAAAAAAAAGAACATAAACAAGGTGTTCCCTTGTGTACCAGCACCGTTGAACAGCAGGTTGCCGTGTTTGTGTAGACAATACGATAAAGCAACCTAAAATATGTATGTAACAAAAAAAAACAATATACACGTGTTTTCCAAACAAATTCACGATCCCTTCAATGTCCTTCAATGCATACTTGCCAACCTTGAGACCTCCGATTTCGGGAGGTGGGGGGTGGAGGGCGGGGCGTGGTTGGGGGCGTGGTTAAGAGGGGAGGAGTATATTTACAGCTAGGATTCACCAAGTCAAGTATTTTTATATATATATATATATATATATATCTATATATATATATATATATATATATATATATATATATATATATATATATATAAGAAATACTAAGTCAAGTATTTCATATATATATATATATATATATATATATATATATATATATATATATATATATATATATATATATAAATAAAAGAAATACTTGAATTTCAGTGTTCATTTATTTACACATATACCCACACACATAACACTCATCTACTCATTGTTGAGTTAAGGGTTGAATTGTCCATCCTTGTTCTATTTGTCACTATTTTTCTAACCATGCTGAACGCCTTCACTGATGATGCATTGCTGTGTGGCACACAAAAAGTGCTTTCATCAAATGCACTAGATGGCAGTATTGTCCTGTTTAAGAGTGTCACAACATTGCTGTTTACGGCAGACAAACTGCTTTATGGTAGACGAAATGCTGTTGTTGTGTGTTGTTGCCGCGCTGGGAGGACGTTAATGAAACTGCCTAACAATAAACCCACATAAGAAACCAAGAACTCGCCCTCGATCATTCTACAGTTATAACGTGATTGGGCAGGTATGCTTGTTTATATGGTATGTCTGAATTTCGGGAGATTTTCGGGAGAAAATTTGTCCCGGGAGGTTTTCGGGAGAGGCGCTGAATTTCGGGAGTCTCCCGGAAAATCCGGGAGGGTTGGCAAGTATGCTTCAATGTTCCTGTTATGTTGATCTCATAATAACCCCAGTCGTATTGCGTCATTCTACTCATGACCACCCATTGTTAAGTTTTGCATAAATACATAAATAGAAAAATGATTGAATTTGAGTTAAGTCTTTCTCAGTGTTGACTGTCATTTTAAATCATGCAGAAATGTGATAATTACCCACACAAGGCCAAAAGGGCCCATCACTGCCACTTTAAATCCAATAAACGCCATGACCTGATCACTATAATTGACCATCTATCAGGGCCATTGAAGAGTCCGGTGCTGCTAACCGTCGCTTATAATTCCTCTTGATCATTGCTAATTACAGAAAGTGGGAGAAACCAATATCGCAGATACACAGAGACAGCTGCTGCCTGCATGTTCACAGAGGTAGGATAACATCTTTTATTAATGATGAGCTGTGAGGCTACATACATTCACTGCGAGTCATAATGAGATCACCTGTGTCTCTGTCTAAAGGGGCTGATTTAGCTAGCTATATTTAAACCGGTATTGTAAGGGTGGCATTGTTGGAAATGTTTTCAGAGCTGATCAATCGCAGCCTTTACACTCCGTGAGGTTAGATTTTTTTTTGAAACGTTCACAATACTGTTGTCCCCATACCAATATTTTGGTACCGGTACCAAAATTATAATTTTCGGTACTTTTCTAAATAAAGGAGACCACAAAAAGTTGCATTATTGGCTTTATTTTAACACAAAATATTGCAGTACTTTAGTTTAGTTTAGTTCATTATTTCTTCGGTCAGTGGTCAACAAAATAAACAAACAGTTTTACATTTTTTGAATTTGAATTTGAAGTATTTATTTCAAACCTGCACAATACAACAACACACTTTTTTTTATTTTTTTATTTTTTTTATTTTTTTACATTTTGGCAGAGACATTTATGCAAGGCTTGAAAAGGGGTTGGATGAAGCAGATGCTTATAATATCCCAACCCCTCTCACTCATTCCACATTTAACATAAACAATGTAATACAAGAACAATACTATACAAACAAAAACAAGAACAACTCCTATACACTAACAACAAAATAGTACCACTGTTACTATGGGACAAGACAAGACGAGACAAAACACACACACACACACACACACACACAACACACACACACACACACACACACACACACACACACACACACACACACACACACACACACACACACACACACACACACACACACACACACACACAGGCCCAAACACTCTCTGACCATACACCTCTCTCTCATCGCTCTGTGCTGAGGGCATCACTCTCTTTCCTCCTCGTACTTCTTCAGTACTTCTTTTTTAAACAGTCTTTTAAATGTAATCATGTTAGAACAGGTTTTTAACTCTTCCCCTAAGTTGTTCCACAGACTGACTCCACGCACTGAAATGCACATTGATTTTAAAGTTGTTCTAAATTTAGGCAAATATAATTTGTTGTTTCCTCTTAGACTGTAGCTATGGTGAGCATCTCTATCCTGGAATAGGTTCTGCATATTGGATGGTAGAGAGTTTTGGGATGCCCTAAACATAATTTGAGCAGTTTTAAAGTTGACTACATCGTGCAGTTTAAGTTGCTTTAACTCCATGAATAGTGGATTTTAATGATGTCTGTAGTGAACATTGGACACAATCCTAATGGCCTTTTTCTGTAGAGTGACTAAAGGCTGTAGATGAGATTTATAACAGTTTCCCCAGACTATAACACAATAGTTTAAATATGACATAATAAATGGATTATACAATAACAGCAGAGCATTGGTGTTCAATAAATGGCATGATCTCCTCATCATTCCAACACATTTAGCAACTTTTGTCCTTAGGTAACTTATATGAGGCTTCCATGATATTTTTTTCCATCTATTATCACTCCTAAAAATGAATTTTGTTGGACATATTCTATTGGTGTATCATCAATAACAATCCTGATGGGTATTTCACTTTTGCGATTGCTAAAGAGCATGATTTTGGTCTTCTTTAAATTCAGAGAAAATTTGTTGGTATTAAACCAAGTTTTTAACTTGATCATCTCCTCAGTTACAGAGGCCAGAAGTTGCTTCACGTCGTCACCTGCACATGTAATGGGTGTATCGTCAGCAAAGAGGATGAACTTCAGCAGTGTTGATACTTTACATATTTCATTAACATACATTATAAAAAGTGTGGGTCCTAGTATCGACCCCTGGGGGACTCCACAGGTTATGTTCATGAGTAAACATAAACAAACAGTTGTACATTTATAAATTGAAAATGTTGCAGACCGAAAGGGTTTAGGCTGAAGTTGAACACTTATTGCGCCTAACCCTATAAACCATGTCAAATACAAGATGAGCTTCCAAAAGTTATGAAATTTCCTTTGCACAACATATTATAAATAATAAATAACATAAACACTGTTCAATTGTATACACAATAAAGGCATATGAAATATCCTTGTACACGTGTTAAACCTTTGTACCAATTATATACTATATACAAACACTTATACTTCCATAATTATTTATATCCCACATATAGTTTGCAATTAACAATAATCATAGTATTAACTACTGTGTTATTATTGCGAGTTTGTCCTTAAATAAAATAGTGAACATAAATGACAACTTGTCTTTTATTAGTAAGTAAGCAAACAAAGGCTCCTAATTTAGTCTGCTGACATATGCAGTAACATATTGTGTTATTTTCCATTCTATTATGTTGTCAAAATTATTAAAGGGGAACATTATCACAATTTCAGGAGGGTTAAAACCATTAAAAATCAGTTCCCAGTCGCTTATTTTATTTTTCGAAGTTTTTTTTCAAAATTTTACCCATCACGCAATATCCCTAAAAAAAGCTTCAAAGTCCCTGATTTTAACCATCGTTATATACACCAGTTCCATTTTCCTGTGACGTCACATAGTGATGCCAACACAAACAAACATGGCGCATAGAACAGCAAGCTATAGCGACATTAGCTCGGATTCAGACTCGGATTTCAGCGGCTTAAGCGATTCAACAGATTACGCCTGTATTGAAACGGATGGTTGTAGTGTGGAGGCAAGTAGCGAAAACGAAATTGAAGAAGAAACTGAAGCTATTGAGCCATATCGGTTTGAACCGTATGCAAGCAAAACCGACGAAAACGACACGACAGCCAGCGACACGGGAGAAAGCGAGGACGAATTCGGCGATCGCCTTCTAACCAACGATTGGTATGTGTTTGTTTGGCATTAAAGGAAACTAACAACTATGAACTAGGTTTACAGCATATGAAATACATTTGGCAACAACATGCACTTTGAGAGTGCTGACAGCCCAATTTTCATTAATTAATATATTCTGTAGACACACCCTCATCCGCTCTCTTTTCCCGAAAGCTGATCTGTCCAGTTTTGGAGTTGATGTCAGCAGGCCAGGGAAGCTAGGGTCGATATTCTTCTCTTGATCATCTTCAGTGGCATAAGGGACGGTGTGAGCCAAGACATCCAGGGGGTTTAGCTCGCTCGTCTGCGGGAACAAACTGCCGCCATTGCTTGCCGTGCTATTGAGGCCCTTTGTCCCTGAATTGCTCACACACTCCGGCAGATTCAATGGGGGTCTGGCGGCAGATTTCTTTGACTTTATCGTTGGAAATGCATCTGCTTTGAGTGTCGCAGGATATCCACACATTCTTGCCATCTCTGTCGTAGCATAGCTTTCGTCGGTAAAGTGTGCGGAACAAACGTCCAATTTCTTGCCACTTTCGTATCTTTGGGCCACTGGTGCAACTTGAATCCGTCCCTGTTCGTGTTGTTACACCCTCCGACAACACACCGACGAGGCATGATGTCTCCAAGGTACGGAAAACAGTCGAAAAAACGGAAAATAACAGAGCTGATTTGACTCGGTGTTTGAGAAAGTGGCGGATTGCTTCCGAGAGCGAATAATAGAAAGGCGTTTAATTCGCCAAAATTCACCCATTTAGAGTTCGGAAATCGGTTAAAAAAATATATGGTCTTTTTTCTGCAACATCAAGGTATATATTGACGCTTACATAGGTCTGGTGATAATGTTCCCCTTTAAGGACAAGTGGTAGAAAATGAATCATTCATCTACTTGTTCACTTACTGTTAATATCTGGTTACTTTCTCTTTAAAAATGTTCTATCTACAATCCTGTTAAAATGTAATAATCATTTACTCTTCTATTGAGTGGATGCTTTTGTACATTAGTTTTGGATGATACCACACATTTGGGTATCAATCCGACACCAAGTTGTTACAGGATCATACATTGTTCATATTCAAAGTCCTCATGTGTACTCAATTTCCTGAGTTTATTTTGGAGAGAAAGAATGGCAAAAAAACACAATTCCGCTGGTTAATAAAGTGGGTGGTCCAGCGCAATATGGAGATATTTGGGCTTCAAAACTAACGGTAAAAGTGACGCTTTAAACAGGGAGGCGCCTCGCTGCAAGTATTGCTTTAAAACACACCTTCAAACTTAGGTAAACATTAAAATTATAAGCATTCAGATCTGCACAAGGAGTTATAAAGATTGACAGGTAATAATGTAGTTGTTACACCTTTCCTGCTGTTTGGCTCCGGTGCAGACCGTAGTCGAGAAGCACAGGGCAGATGTTCCCTTCAGGGTCTACGTTTTTGTCTGGGATAACACCCTTCACTTTACCCGGCAATGTGCTGCATGTCAACAACATGACAAAATGCCACAGGTTGGACCATATGAGGCCATAAATGGGGAGGAAAATTACTGTATTCATGGTGACACCAGGTTTAAAAGCAACATCCTCATGTTGTACATGTTGTACTTCATATCAATTGTACACAACGTCTTTGTAGACAACCTACAGCATGCCCACTAATAGCAGGTATCCCCAAACTACGGCCCGCGGGCCGGATCCGGCCCCCCAGCATCCAAAATCCGGCCCACAGGGAGTCCCAAGATTGACTAAAGCAGGGGTCCCCAAACTACGGCCCGCGGGCCGGATCCGGCCCCCCAGCATCCTTTTGGATGCTGGGGGGCCGGAAGTCCCAAGTTATTTTTTTAATTTTTTTAATTTTTTTTATCTTTCCTTTCTAATCCATTTTCTACCGCTTGTTACTCTTGGTGTCTCCTAGTCGCTCAGGCAAATCATATTGTCTAAAAATGAATTTTCCCATCGATAACGTAACAATGTTAAATGTTGATGAACATCAATGTTAATTGATGTTAAATGACACAACGGATTATAAAGACAATGTATATATGTATATATACATATATATATATATATATATATATATATATATACAGCCTGGCCCCCGGCCAAATTTTTTTAACCCAATGAGGCCCCCGAGTCAAAAAGTTTGGGGACCCCTGACTAATAGTAGAGGCAATTTTATATATTGCACAAGTTATTTAGCAATTCGATATCCAAAATACACACTCGCCCGATCGACTAAAGCAATGGTCCCCAAACTACGGCCGCGGGCCGGATTTGGCCCCCCAGCATCCAAAATTCGGCCCACAGGAAGTCCCAAGAAAAAGAAAAAGTATTTATATATTTATTTTTTGAATCTTTCCTTTCTAATCTATTTTCTACCGCTTGTTACTCTTGGTGTCTCCTAGCCTGATCAGGCAAATCATATTGTCTAAAAATGAATATACCCATCGATAACGTGACAATGTTAAATGTTGATGAACATCAATGTTAATTGATGTTAAATGACAAAACGGATTATAAAGACAATGTATATATATATATATATATATATATATATATATATATATATATATATATATATATATATATATATATATATATATATAAATATATACAGCTTGGCCCCCGGCCAAATTTTTTTAACCCAATGCGGCCCCCGAGTCAAAAAGTTTGGGGACCCCTGACTAATAGTAGAGGCAATTTTATATATTGCACAAGTTATTTAGCAATTCGATATCCAAATTACACACTCGCCCGATCGACTAAAGCAAGGGTCCCCAAATTACGGCCCGCGGGCCGGATCCGGCCCCCCAGCATCCAAAATCCGGCCCACAGGAAGTCCCAAGTTAAAAAAAAAGTTTTTTTTTTTTTTTTTAATCTTTCCTTTCTAATCCATTTTCTACCGCTTGTTACTCTTGGTGTCTCCTAGTCGCTCAGGCAAATCATATTGTCTAAAAATGAATTTTCCCATCAATAACGTAACAATGTTAAATGTTGATGAACATCAATGTTAATTGATGTTAAATGACACAACGGATTATAAAGATATATATATATATATATATATATATATATATATATATATATATATATATATATACAGCCTGGCCCCCGGCCAAATTTTTTTAACTTAGACTTAGACTTAGACAAACTTTAATGATCCACAAGGGAAATTGTTCAACACTGTAGCTCAGTTACAATGATGGAAAGTACAATGCAGGTATAAATAGACTAATATAGCGATAAACAAATCTAACATATATATGAATATATACATAATATGTGTACAGAATAATATATATACAGATATATTATATTATGTCTATAACATATATACAATATATACCAATTACCGTGTACGATATTACAGTATATACAGTATATGTGACAGCAGCAGCATACAATAGAGAGTAGATCCAGCAGGAAATAGAAAATAGACATTATAAACATTATAAACAAAGAGAAGTAGCTAACATGTCAGGTGTCAGGTAACCCGATGCGGCCCCCGAGTCAAAAAAGTTTGGGGACCCCTGGACTAAGGTATCCAGTATATCAGGCCCTCTACATTGTGGCCACTGTTAGGAGGTGATGTTGTGGTTACTTCTCCAGGTTTCAACTCATGTTGATTAAAGTGCCTGTAGGCGCTTGTTTGCATGTAAACTCTGTTATTGATATTACATGTCCGCTCGCCCTGACAGGACATCGAGCCCAGGTGACCCTATGCATAGTAACATGTATGGCTAATAGAAGTATTAGAGCATTCAACCATAACTGTATTTAATTGTCACATAGTTAACCTTATGTTACACTAGCATGTTAAGTGGGAAAAGAAACTAACCCATGGGAGTAAAAGTGTATGTTTAATAAGGCTGGTTCGGGCAGCAATATTGTATGAACATGGATTGCACTTTAAATCAGTGTTGGCATACACATATTGAAATAACTGACCTTATTATACATGTGAAGGAAGCCCCAATATGCAGAGCACACTTTGTTAGCATTTTTACATTTTATTCTGCAATCATTTGCACCTGACTTATTTAGGTATGGTGTAACTGTAGTCAGGGATCTGCAACATTTTTTTTTTGCTGTAAAAGCTACTTTTACCAAATGAAAATGGCAGAGAGCTACTAATTTTTTAAAGGGGAACATTATCACAATTTCAGAATGGTTAAAACCATTAAAAATCAGTTCCCAGTGGCTTATTATATTTTTTGAAGTTTTTTTCAAAATTTTACCCATCACGCAATATCCTAAAAAAAGCTTCAAAGTGCTTGATTTTAACCATCGTTATACCATTTTCCTGTGACGTCACATAGTGAATACAAACAAACATGGCGGAAAGAACAGCAAGATATAGCGACATTAGTGTCAGAGTTTGTAGGTGACGAACCCCAAGATGCAGAGAAGGCGGAAGGCATTGTACGAGAAAACATGATTTAATTAAACACTAAGGCAAAACAACAAACGAAAGGGTAACAAAAGGCGCGCACAAGGCGGAGAACAAACTGGGCTATGAACTAAAATAGCACAGAGGCTAACTGTGGACAAGAAACCAAAAACACTTACTGTGACACGAAGGAACTAGGACATGAGCAGAGTGAAACAAAAGTAGACAGAGCTACAACGACAAGTATTAAGAACAACGACACGACAGGTAGGAACGACAATGATCCAGCAATGACTGGAGGAGAAGGCAGGTTTAAATAGTAGCTGGCTGATTGACACCAGGTGTGGCCAGGTGCCAATCAGCCACAGCTGAGGGGAAGCAGCACTCAGGGAGACACTCAGGAAATGAAAGACAAAATAAAAGCGCTGACAGGAAACTAAGACAAACACAGAGAAAAAACTAAAACAGTCAAACTGTCAGGGACAAGCCTGACAGTAGCCCCCCTTCCTATAACGGATACCAGACGTTCTAGAACCCCCCCCCAAAAAAGTCCAAAGTCACGGGAGGGTGGAGGGAGGACAAGGAGGTGGGCCACCAGGCCAAGTGTCCCCGCAACCAGCGGGGAAGAGTTAGGTGGCGACGGCGAGTTGAACGCCGCCGCAATTGGCGAGGCGGCTCGACCGCCGGCATGGGAGGACCCACCGGAGACGATGGTGGCGCCCTCTGCTGGCCCACCGGAGAAGATGGCGGTGGCGCCCTCTGCTGGCCCACCGGAGAAGATGGCGGTGGCGCCCTCTGCTGGCCCACCGGGGAGGATGGCGGTGGCGCCCTCTGCTGGCTCACCAGGGAGGATGGCGGTGGCGGCGTCTGTTGGCCCACCGGAGAAGAGGATGGTGGCGCCCTCTGCTGCTGGCCCACCGGAGAAGAGGATGGTGGCGCCCTCTGCTGCTGGCCCACCGGAGAAGAGGATGGTGGCGCCCTCTGCTGCTGGCCCACCGGAGAAGAGGATGGTGGCGCCCTCTGCTGCTGGCCCACCGGAGAAGTGGATGGTGGCGCCCTCTGCTGCTGGCCCACCGGAGAAGAGGATGGTGGCGCCCTCTGCTGCTGGCCCACCGGAGAAGAGGATGGTGGCGCCCTCTGCTGCTGGCCCACCGGAGAGGAGGATGGTGGCGCCGTCTGCTGCTGGCCCACCGGAGAGGAGGATGGTGGCGCCCTCTGCTGCTGGCCCACCGGAGAGGAGGATGGTGGCGCCGTCTGCTGCTGGCCCACCGGAGAGGAGGATGGTGGCGCCCTCTGCTGCTGGCCCACCGGAGAAGAGGATGGTGGCGCCCTCTGCTGCTGGCCCACCGGAGAAGAGGATGGTGGCGCCGTCTGCTGCTGGCCCACCGGAGAGGAGGATGGTGGCGCCGTCTGCTGCTGGCCCACCGGAGAGGAGGATGGTGGCGCCGTCTGCTGCTGGCCCACCGGAGAGGAGGATGGTGGCGCCGTCTGCTGCTGGCCCACCGGAGAGGAGGATGGTGGCGCGGTTGGTTGTAGACCCACCGGAGTGCATGGTGGCGTCTGCCGGCCCACCGGACTGCATGGTGGCGTCTGCCGGCCCACCGGACTGCATGGTGGCGTCTGCCGGACCACCGGACTGCATGGTGGCGTCTGCCGGACCACCGGACTGCATGGTGGCATCTGCCGGACCACCGGACTGCATGGTGGCATCTGCCGGCCCACCGGAGTGCATGGTGGTGTCTGCCGGCCCACCGGAGTGCATGGTGGCGTCTGCCGGCCCACCGGAGTGCATGGTGGCGTCTGCCGGCCCACCGGAGTGCATGGTGGCGTCTGCCGGCCCACCGGAGTGCATGGTGGCGTCTGCCGGCCCACCGGACTGCATGGTGGCGTCTGCCGGCCCACCGGACTGCATGGTGGCGTCTGCCGGCCCACCGGACTGCATGGTGGCGTCTGCCGGCCCACCGGACTGCATGGTGGCGTCTGCCGGCCCACCGGACTGCATGGTGGCGTCTGCCGGCCCACCGGAGTGCATGGTGGCGCCGTAGGTTGCAGACCCACCGGAGATGATGGCGCCGTCTCTTGCAGACCCACTGGGGCGAGAAGTAGCTGTGCCTCCCCAGCTGCACTGCTACTCATAGCCCCTCCCCCAAGGGACGGATCCCAGACGTCCCCAGATAGGACCACAGACGACAGGGGTGGGAGGGAGAGGGCTTGAAAAGCGGCCGAACTTTTCTTCAGATTAGCCATTAAGTCCAAAACTTTGTTAAGCCTCTCCGCCATGGACATCTCTGCGAGATTCGAATTTGGCTGGATCATTATGTCAGAGTTTGTAGGTGACGAACCCCAAGATGCAGAGAAGGCGGAAGGCATTGTACGAGAAAACATGATTTAATTAAACACTAAGGCAAAACAACAAACGAAAGGGTAACAAAAGGCGCGCACAAGGCGGAGAACAAACTGGGCTATGAACTAAAATAGCACAGAGGCTAACTGTGGACAAGAAACCAAAAACACTTACTGTGACACGAAGGAACTAGGACATGAGCAGAGTGAAACAAAAGTAGACAGAGCTACAACGACAAGTATTAAGAACAACGACACGACAGGTAGGAACGACAATGATCCAGCAATGACTGGAGGAGAAGGCAGGTTTAAATAGTAGCTGGCTGATTGACACCAGGTGTGGCCAGGTGCCAATCAGCCACAGCTGAGGGGAAGCAGCACTCAGGGAGACACTCAGGAAATGAAAGACAAAATAAAAGCGCTGACAGGAAACTAAGACAAACACAGAGAAAAAACTAAAACAGTCAAACTGTCAGGGACAAGCCTGACAATTAGCTCGGATTCAGACTCGGATTTCAGCGGTTTAAGCGATTCAACAGATTACGCATGTATTGAAACGGATGGTTGTAGTGTGGAGGCAGGTAGCGAAAACGAAATTGAAGAAGAAACTGAAGCTATTGAGCCATATCGGTTTGAACCGTATGCAAGCAAAACCGACGAAAACGACACGACAGCCAGCGACACGGGAGAAAGCGAGGACGAATTTGGCGATCGCCTTCTAACCAACGATTGGTATGTGTTTGTTTGGCATTAAAGGAAACTAAAAACTATGAACTAGGTTTACAGCATATGAAATACATTTGGCAACAACATGCACTTCGAGAGTGCAGACAGCCCAATTTTCATCAATTAATATATTCTGTAGACATACCCTCATGTCAGCAGGCAAGGGAAGCTAGGGTCGATATTCTTCTCTTGATCAGCTTCGGTGGCATAAGGGACGGTGTGAGCCAAGACATCCAGGGGGTTTAGCTCGCTCGTCTGCGGGAACAAACTGCCGCCATTGCTAGCCGTGCTACCGAGGTCCTTTGTCCCTGAATTGCTCACACACTTCGGCAGATTTCTTTTACTTTATCGTTGGAAATGCATCTGCTTTGAGTGTCGCAGGATATCCACACATTCTTGCCATCTCTGTCGTAGCATAGCTTTCGTCGGTAAAGTGTGCGGAACAAACGTCCAATTTCTTGCCACTTTCGCATCTTTGGGCCACTGGTGCAACTTGAATCCGTCCCTGTTCGTGTTGTTACACCCTCCGACAACACACCGACGAGGCATGATGTCTCCAAGGTACGGAAAACAGTCGAAAAAACGGAAAATAACAGAGCTGATTTGACTCGGTGTTTGAGAAAATGGCGGATTGCTTCCCGATGTGATGTTGAGTTCCGAGAGCGAATACTAGAAAGGCGTTTAATTCGCCAAAATTCACCCATTTAGAGTTCGGAAATCGGTTAAAAAAATATATGATCTTTTTTCTGCAACATCAAGGTATATATTGACGCTTACATAGGTCTGGTGATAATGTTCCCCTTTAAAGGTAATTTTTATAGCCTTTTTCAACCCAAACAAAGGCAATAAGCTTGTTTTGCGAGAAATTGTTTTGTTATCCACAACTCATATATATATTTTTTAAATCAACAACAAAACATGTTGCTCATCTGCATTTCAGTATCATCCATCTATCCATTTTTTCTACCGCATGTCCCTTTTCAGCATAGCGGCGGGGGGGGGGGGCTATGTATTTTCTTAATTTCTTTCTGGCTTGTTTTGTTTTTTTAATCTCCATTAGAGCTAATTAGCAACGGTGTTTTATCTATATGACAGGCAACATTTGAAATCAGAATCAGAATCGGAATAGTTTTTATTGCCATTGTTTGGGAACGGGTTCACAAACTAGGAATAGTATTTGCAATCGTGCAACATAAAACACATATAACACAGAATAGAATAACATGAGCTGTAACTGAACTATCAGATCTTGTAATTGTTCACTTTAACTAGGAAGCAGATCACCACTCAAACAGTGTGGCCATTATCTTGGTGCTATTTTTGTGGTAATTGGTCATTCAATAGTATATTGTCTGAAATGAACATTTATACAAATACTGACAGTTTAAGCAAATATCATTTGATCCATGGCCCTACCAAATTTCCTGTGGCCTTAATTCTATCTTTAATAATACTTACAAAATCTATTATTGTTATTAGACTCTTGAACGGCCACCACCCTACACTAAACCTAACATTACCGCCCCACATACACACACTCAAACTTTACATGCACTAAAAACGTAATTATTCACTTAAATATGATTATGAATGTGTCCAGTTTCCTTGTTATTTCATAGTGTAAGGTAGAAATGTATGTGTTTAATATAGGATTCACATTAGTAGAAAATAATAATCATAATAATACCGTATTAGAGCATCTACTGGGGGTTAAGACTCCCCTGTCTTTAAAACCTAGTGACTCCTCGGGTTTCGAACATTATTCAAGGTTCCTTCAAACACACTACAATTATATGCTTTGAGGTGAAAAAGTCAAACGTAAACATAACTTTATCTGATGGTGCCACGATTAGATTGATCGTATTTTTACCTTTCTCCTATCACCTCCACCAGATACCAAACTGTTGCTGCTGTCAGTGAATCCATAAATGTGAGCTTTGAAGACATTATGACGTCTGTGTTGAGTAAACAATGCATTCATGTTTAATGCTGGGTTTCATGCTAACATAATGAATGAACCATTCTGAGTTTTGCAAAGGGGTGTAGGTGATGTTACACATTCCTAATTTCATTCAGACAACCTTATTATTGAACTTTGATAGCAAAATCGATTTTACAGTGCATCCCGCAAAGTAGTCATAGTCATTTTTGTCCTCAGAATTCTACACATAATACCCTGTAATGGCAATGTGAAAACTTTTTTTTTTAATTTAATAAAAAACAAAATCTAAGAAATCATATATACATAAGTATTCACAGCCTTTAAATACGTTGTCGATGCACCTTTGGCAGCAATTACAGCCTCAAGTCTTTTTGAATACGATGGCACAAGTTTTGCACATCTAACTTTAGGCAATTTCACCCATTGCTCTTTGCCCATTCTTCTTTGCAGCGCCTCTCAAGCTCCATCAGGTTGGATGAGAAGCATTGGTGCACAGCCATTTTCAGATCTCTCCAGAGATGTTCAATCGGGTCCAAGTCTGGGCTCTGGCTGGGCCACTCAAGGACATTTTTCAGAGTTGTCCTGAAGCCATTCCACTGACATCTTGGCTGTGTGTTTAGGGTCGTTGTCCCTCTGAAAGATGAACTGTCGCCACAGTCTGAGTTCAAGGGTGCTCCGGAGTAAGTTTTAATCCAGGATGCTTCTGTGCATTGCTGCATTCATCTTTTCCTCTATCCTGACTAATCTCCCAGTTCCTGCCCGCTGAAAAACATACCCGCAGCATGATGCTGCCACCACCAAGTTTCACGGTAAGGATGGCTCTGGCCTGGTGATGAGCTGGACATGGTTTCCTTTTAAACATGGCACCTGACATTCATGCCACAGAGTCCAATCTTTGTCTCCTCAGACCAGATAATTTAGTTTCTCATAGTCTAAAAGTCTTTAAGGTGCATTTTGGCAATCTTTTTACGAAGAAATGACTTACGTCTGGCCACTCTACCATACAGGCTTGATTGGTGGATTGCTGCAGAGTTGTCCTTCTGGAAGGTTCTCCTCTCTCAGAGGAATGCTGTAGCTCTGAAATAGTGACCATCGGGATCTTGGTCACCTTTCTGACTAAGGCCCTTCTACCCCGATCACTCAGTTTAAACAGCCTGTGAGCTCTTGGAAGAGTGCTGGTGGTTTCAAACTTCTTCCATTTACGGATGATAGAGCATATTTGCCAACCTTGAGACCTCCGATTTTGGGAGGTGGGGGGCGGGGGGCGTGGTTGGGGGCGTGGTTAAAAGGGGAGGAGTATATTTACAGCTAGAATTCACCAAGTCAAGTATTTCATATATATATATATATATATATATATATATATATATATATATATATATATATATATAAGAAATACTTGACGAAATACTATCCATCCATCTATTTTCTACCGCTTAATCCCTTCGGGGTCGCGGGGGGGCGCTGGAGCCTATCTCAGCTACAATCGGGCGGAAGGCGGGGTACACCCTGGAATAGTCGCCATCTCATCACAGAAATACTAAGTCAAGTATTTCATATATAAGAAATACTTGACTTTCAGTGAATTCTAGCTATAAATATATATTTATTTTATTATATATATATATATATTTAATACATACTTGACGAAATACTAAGTCAAGTATTTCATATATATATATATATATATATATATATATATATATATATATATATATATATATATATATATATATATATATATATATATATATATAAGAAATATTTGACTTTCAGTGAATTCTAGCTATAAATATGTATTTATTTTATTATATATATATATATATATATATATATATATATATATATATATATATATATATATATATATATATATATATACATATAAATACTTGAATTTCAATGTTCATTTATTTACACTTATACACACACATAACACTCATCTACTCATTGTTGAGTTAAGGGTTGAATTGTCCATCATTGTTCTATTCTCTGTCACTATTTTTCGAACCATGCTGAACACCCTCTCTGATGACGCATTGCTGTGTGGCACGCACAAAAGTGCTTTCATCAAATGCACTAGATGGCAGTATTGTCCTGTTTAAGAGTGTCACAACATTGCTGTTTACGGCAGACGAACTGCTTTACGATAGACAAAAACGTGACTGTGTGTTGTTACCGCACTGGGAGGACGTTAATGAAACTGCCTAACAATAAACCCACATAAGAAACCAAGAACTCGCCCTCGATCATTCTACAGTTATAACGTGATTGGGCGGGTACGCTGTTTATATTGTGGGTTAGCGGACTAAATTTCGGGAGATTTTCGGGAGAAAATTTGTCCCGTGAGGTTTTCGAGAGAGGAGCTGAATTTCGGGAGTCTCCCGGAAAATCCGGGAGGGTTGGCAAGTATGTGATAGAGGCCACTGTGCTAATTGGAACCTTTAAGGCAACATATATTTTTTCCTTCCCCATATGTGTGCCTCGAACAGTCCTGCTGGAGATGTATAGACAATTCCTTCAACTTCATTCTTGGTTTGTGCTCTGCCATGCACTGTCAAGTGTGGGACCCTATATATAGACAGGTGTGTGCCTCTCCAAATCATGTCCAACCAACTGAATTTACCACAGGTGGATTTCAATTAAGTTGTAGAAGTATCTCAAAGAGTATCAGTTGAAAAAGGATACACCTGAGCTCACTTTTGACAATGACTATCCCAGCTGCCTTAATGCAGCTGGGATAGGCTCACCCGACCCCCCGACCCACTACCCCCAGAGAGACAAGCAGTAGACAATGGATAACTGAATAAAAGTTTCTCAAAAAATACTTTTTCACATTGTCATTATGGGCTATTGTGTGTAGAAATTCGGGGACAAACATACATTTAATCCATTTTGGAATAAGGCTGTAACATAACAAAATGTGGAAAAAGTGAAGCGCTGAATTCTTTCTGGATGCACTGTATTCTAACTTATATGACTTCATACTTTATGGATGAAAAGAGCACAGCTCCCTCCCTTCATTCTCACCACCTTCTACAGAGGTACTATAGAGAGCCTACTGACCAACTGCATCTCTGTCTGGACTGGAGCCTGCAGTGCCTCGGACTGGAAGTCTCTGCAGAGAGTGGTGAGGACGGCGGAAATGTTTATCAGAACTACACTTCCTCCTATCCAGGAAATTGCAAAAAGCCACTGCCTGACCAGGGCTCAGAAAATCTGTAGAGACTCCTCCCACCCCCACCAAGGACTGTTTTCACTGTTGGACTCTAGAAAGAGGTTCCACAGCCTCCGTAGTAGAACATCCAGGTTCTGTAACAGCTTCTTCCCTCAGGCCATGAGACTCTTGAACACATACTTGCCAACCTTGAGACCTCCGATTTCGGGAGGTGGGGGGGCTGGGGGGGCGTGGTGGAGGGTGTGGTTGGGGGCGTGGCTACGAGAGGAGGAGTATATTTACAGCTAGAATTCACCAAGTCAAGTATTTCATATATATATATATATATATAAGAAATACTTGACTTTTAGTGAATTCTAGCTATAAATATATATTTATTTTATTGTGTATATATATATATATATATCAGAGGTGGGACCAAGTCATTGTTTTGCAAGTCACAAGTAAGTCTCAAGTCTTTGCCCTCAAGTCCGAGTCAAGTCCCGAGTCAAGACAGGCAAGCCCCGAGTCAAGTCCAAAGTCAAGACTGGAAAGTCTCAAGTCAAGTCCTAAGTCCTGCATTTTGAGTTTCGAGTCCTTTCAAGTCCTTTTAACCACAGACTAATATATTAACACAGATTGTGTATGCTTTTCAAACGCTGTATTTATTTATTAAGACAAGTGCATTTTAAATTGCAGGAAAGAAAATTGTGCTGACATTGCACTTTATAATAGCAGTATTAACCAGTCATTTTAAACATTAACTCATTCCTTTACAGAACAAACACATTGAAAAATAAAGTGCAAATGTACTTATTTGTACAAAAGTGTTAACATTGAAAAAACATGACATACACGTGAACATAACAAAAAAGTTGTACTTTTTATATGTCAGGGCCCTATGCTGCATTGCATCTGCAAAAGACCAAATTAGCCAAGAGTCTGTCAGTCATTTGTGCACGATGGGGGCGTAGTATGATGCCACCATGGCTGAAAACTCGCTCCACTGGAGCACTGGAGGCAGGCACTGCCAAGACTCTCATGGCCACTCGGAACAGTGAAGGAAGAGTCTTCATGTTCAATGCCCAGAACAAAAAGGGGGAGAGAGTTGTTTTGGGTTGGTGCACTACTTGTAAGTGTATCTTGTGTTTTTTATGTTGATTTAATTAAAAAAAGAAAAAAATATATATATTTCTTGTGCGGCCCGATACCAATCGATCCACGGACCAGTACCGGGCCACGGCCCGGTGGTTGGGGACCACTGAGGTAAACAACCAACAGTATGTCAGAAAGCTAGCTAAAACGGTACACATATTCATAATATAGTATACATTTTAACTGACCTTTATTTTACTATTTTTGTCTTTTTTTAGGTGTCTAAAATACGCGGTGCTGCTGACCGCCGTCTAACGTTACGTGTGATATATTGACTAACGTAACCCTGCTTAAAAAAATCACTGAACAAAAAGTATGAATAAGGTAGTGAACTGCAACAGATTCCCGTGTTTGCAATAACGTTATAACGTTAGCAGTGAGTTTACAGCCTCACTGATTTAACTACACAGCAAATAAAAGTCACGTTACTTAGCCAATAAACGTTATCTTACATTCAAAACTTACCGTTCTTTGTGCAACTTCAAATGCCGGACGAAGTTGGAAGTTGTTGCCTCTCCATCAGTCATTTTCGAACCGCATGTGTTGCATACTGCAAACCGTTTTGTGTTGACCACCTCGTAATTTTTATACCCAAACAAAATTATTTTTGGTATCATTTTTTGTTCACTGGCGTGTGGTTTGGACATGTCTTCTTCGTTGGTTGTCCTGCAATTTGATTGGATGAATGCTGTGTGATGAAAACAAAGTAGATCTAATTTGATTGGCTGTTGTACTGAGAGCACACCAGCTGACACACGCAACGCTGATAGACAAGTACACAACGAAAAATACGGAGCGCTCCCGAATAACTTTTTCATCTTTGGGTTTTGGGGAAAGTAGCAAGTCATGTCAAGTCATGTCAATTCAAAAGGCTCAAGTCCAAGTGAAGTCACAAGTCATTGATGTTAAAGTCTAAGTCGAGTTGCAAGTCTTTTTACATTTTGTCAAGTCGAGTCTAAAGTCATCAAATTCATGACTCGAGTCTGACTCGAGTCCAAGTCATGTGACTCGAGTCCACACCTCTGATATATATATAAAAGAAATACACATATACTTGTTGAGTTAAGGGTTGAATTGTCCATCCTTGTTCTATTCTCTGTCACTATTTTTCTAACCATGCTGAACACCCTCTCTGATGACGCATTGCTGTGTGGCACGCACAAAAGTGCTTTCATCAAATGCACTAGATGGCAGTATTGTCCTGTTTAAGAGTGTCACAACATTACTGTTTACGGCAGACAAACTGCTTTACGGTAGACCAAAACGTGACTGCTGTTGTTGTGTGTTGTTACCGCGCTGGGAGGACGTTAATGAAACTGCCTAACAATAAACCCACATAAGCAACCAAGAACTCGCCCTTGATCATTCTACAGTTATAACGTCTTTGGGCAGGCACGCCGTTTATATTGTGGGAAAGCGGACTCAGGTCCGCATGGACCTGAGTCCGCCTGAATTTCGGGAGATTTTCAGGAGAAAATTTGTCCCGGGAGGTTTTCGGGAGAGGTGCTGAATTTCGGGAGTCTCCCGGAAAATCCGGGAGGGTTGGCAAGTATGCTTGAACACATCATAATAATCCCCTCAATTCCCCCCCAAAACGGATTAACTCACTGGAATATAAAGACAATATAACTTACATCCACAAACGTGGATGCATATGCAAAAATGCAAAATATTTATCTGTACAGTAAATCTATTTATATCTGCACCTTATTGCTCGTTCTTTCGTTCTTATCTGTACTGTAAAGTTAAAATTTGAATGACAATAAAGGTAGTCTAAGTCTAAGTCTAAGTCTTTATAACTGACATATTTAAATGAAATACAAAAAAAAACACAACCCCATTAGTGGTTGTGGCCCCCAAACAACCATAGAGTGTTAATGCTATGGACTGGCCTGGCTTTTACCCTTGGCGAACTACTCACGAGCTACTGGTTGGAGAACCACGTTGTAGGCCTCCCTTAACTGGGGAAACATGTTGATGGAATAATGCACAATTCATTTTACTTTTATAGAAGTATCTCTCCCCATTCTAACCACTGTTCAATTACATAAAAGCCACCCAGCCCTTGAGTAACCGTTTTTATAGTAATTCATTTATGACTGTGGTCACAGAGGGGCCGCATCTGTTACCACAAACACGCTCCGACATATGTGGATGGCATGAGGACGAAACCCACAATCCACTGAAGGGCACAGCTTTCATCAAGACCTCCTCATTCCTTTCATGAGCACCTCGTAAAATACCACACCCAACATTTATAATCAACTCGTTTCATTTGCACTGCTGCTCGTTTTTATTTCAAAGAAATAGGAATGACATCACCTCGGATTGGAGGATTTTAAAAATGATTCATATTAATAGAAAACACACCGTTCAGATGGCTTGTTTTACTGAGGAGAAGTGTTTAAGGGTGGACAGGAAAGGACAAGGAAGCATGAAAATGATGCAACAGATGTAGAAGTAAAAGGACAAGGAGAGTCCCTCCTGAGATGATCACGATAATTGTAAGCACGTTCTTGAAGGAGCCTTGGTGGATTTAGGACTGTTAAAATCTAGCACAATACCCAAACAACGTACCATTTACCCCACCCAGCTGAACATTGCTCACATTGCCATTCCCTGAAGCTTGAAAAGGTAACATTTCTCAACCGGCTGGTCCCACTGGGACACGGGCTCGGAAGATGGAAATGCAAAGGATAGTTTTATTGGGCGGTTGCAGACAAATAAATCTGAATATGTATTTTGGTCATGTTTGTGTGCCCGACTGCAGCTGAAGGGATTATATGTCATCTACAAGATCATGCAATGTGCTCTTAAAGGGGAACATTATCACCAGACCTATGTAAGCGTCAATATATACCTTGATGTTGCAGAAAAAAGACCATATATTTTTTTAACCGATTTCCGAACTCTAAATGGGTGAATTTTGGCGAATTAAACGCCTTTCTAATATTCGCTCTCGGAGCGATGACATCACAACGTGACGTCGCATCGGGAAGCAATCCGCCATTTTCTCAAACACCAAGTCAAATCAGCTCTGTTATTTTCCGTTTATTCGACTGTTTTCCGTACCTTGGAGACATCATGCCTCGTCGGTGTGTTGTCGGAGGGTGTAACAACACGAACAGGGACGGATTCAAGTTGCACCAGTGGCCCAAAGATGCGAAAGTGGCAAGAAATTGGACGTTTGTTCCGCACACTTTACCGACGGAAGCTATGCTACGACAGAGATGGCAAGAATGTGTGGATATCCTGCGACACTCAAAGCAGATGCATTTTCAACGATAAAGTCAAAGAAATCTGCCGCCAGACCCCCATTGAATCTGCCGGAGTGTGTGAGCAATTCAGGGACAAAGGACCCTCGGTAGGACAGCAAGCAATGGCGGCAGTTTTTTCCCGCAGAAGAGCGAGCTAAACCCCTTGGATATCTTGGCTCACACCATCCCGAAGATGATCAAGAGAAGAATATCGACCCTAGCTTACCTGGCCTGCTGACATGAGGGTATGTCTACAGAATATATTAATTGATGAAAATTGGGCTGTCTGCACTCTCAAAGTGCATGTTGTTGCCAAATGTATATCATATGCTGTAAACCTATTTCATAGTTGTTAGTTTCCTTTAATGCCAAACAAACACATACCAATCGTTGATTAGAAGGCGATCGCCAAATTCGTCCTCGCTTTCTACCGTGTCGCTGGCTGTTGTGTCGTTTTCGTCGGTTTCGCTTGCATACGGTTCAAACCGATATGGCTCAATAGCTTCAGTTTCTTCTTCAATTTCGTTTTCGCTACCTGCCTCCACACTACAACCATCCGTTTCAATACATGCGTAATCTGTTGAATCGCTTAAGCCGCTGGAATCCGAGTCTGAATCCGAGCTAATGTTGCTGTTCTTTCCGCCATGTTTGTTTGTGTTGGCTTCACTATGTGACGTCACAGGAAAATGGACGGGTGGTTAAAATCAGGCACTTTGAATCTTTTTTAAGGGATATGGCGTGATGGGTAAAATTTTGAAAAAAACTTGGAAAAATATAATAAGCCACTGGGAACTGATTTTTAATGGTTTTAACAATTCTGAAATTGTGATAATGTTCCCCTTTAAGTCACATGATGACAAACATACATACACATGAACACTGATGGTCACAGAAGAAAAAACAAAAATATGAGTGCAAAAATAATAGACACACTTTAACTTTCCAATGCTCAGACTGCTAATGAGAGATCACAGCACAAAGTTACATGTTTAAGCCAATACGAATTATGGCGATTGCTGAAGGCTAGCGGCAAAGGCACAAATCAACCTGTCCACGGGTTGTGGTGGTGCGGTGGGTGATGGTCACTCTGGACAAAATGGTTTAGGCTCCCTGATGTGCGTGAAGGAAAGTCAATGTGAAATGTCAATAAGAGGGCACAGATGCTGTGATTGACAAGCCCTAACCTGGGGGGCTGTGGGAGATGTCAACACTGTGCGCCCCCCCCCCTCTAATATGTCCCAATGTGAATTATGACCAACGACTGATCATGTGACCTCTTTCACATCTGTGTCTCTGCATGGAGTTATAGAACATTCACAGATGTTTGTTCATATCGATCAAATGTTGCATAAACACACAATAATGCGAATAATAATGTTGACAAATGTTAATATTGATATCAAAACTGCAGCGACCATTGATGTTTTAAAAATATATTTATATATATATATATAAATATATAATTGAGGTTTCTGTGGTGTATCCGTTAAACAGTGCTCAATACCGGGGTAGAGCGGAATATACATTAGGTCATACTTGCCAACCCTCCCGGATTTTCCGGGAGACTCCCGAAATTCAGCGCCTCTCCCGAAAACCTCCCGGGACAAATTTTCTCCCGAAAATCTCCCGAAATTCAGACACACAATATAAACAAGCATACCTGCCCAATCATGTTATAACTGTAGAATGATGGAGGGCGAGTTTTTGGTTTCTTATGTGGGTTTATTGTTAGGCAGTTTCATTAACGTCCTCCCAGCGCGGCAACAACACCCAACAACAGCATTTCGTCTACCATAAAGCAGTTCGTCTGCCGTAAACAGCAATGTTGTGACACTCTTAAACAGGACAATACTGCCATCTACTGTACATTTGATGAAATCACTTTTTGCGTGCCACAAAGCAATGCATCATCAGTGAGGGCGTTCAGCATGGTTAGAAAAATAGTGACAAATAGAACAAGGATGGACAATTCAACCCTTAACTCAACAATGAGTAGATGAGTGTTATGTGTGTGTATATGTGTAAATAAATGAACACTGAAATTCAAGTATTTCTTTTATTTATATATATATATATATATATATATATATATATATATATATATATATATATAAAATACTTGACTTGGTGAATCCTAGCTGTAAATATACTCCTCCCCTCTTAACCACGCCCCCAACCACGCCCCGCCCCCAACCACGCCCCCCACCCCCCACCTCCCGAAATCGGAGGTCTCAAGGTTGGCAAGTATGCATTAGGTCAGGAAAAAAAACACAGAGGCTATTTCATCCCTACAAGCCTGTTTCGTCAGGAGATTTTTAAATTATTTAAAAATTAAGGACCCCCTCTTCAAGGGCCCAGGCTTAGACATATTTTTTTTTCTCACATCTCCCCAGCGTTTACCTGTTTCTCACCTTTTTTGTAAGGGGCACCGGACGTTGGCAGACCCATCAGCGATCCTGTTCTGTCTCCTTGTAATGTTTGTCTGCTCTTGATCGGATTGTGCTGACAATCTTCATTTCCCCTCGGGAATTAATACAGTATTTCCGATTCTGATTCTGATAATTACTTTACCGTTTCTTTTGTTACTTCTTTTTGTTTATAGAAATAAAAAAAAACAACCAAATATCAAAGGAAAAAAGGAAATAAAACTTGTGCACCAACTTGCCAATTTTGCACTGTGATGTCTTTGAAGGTAAAACAAACTTTGGAAATAAAAAGTGGCAGCTTATGGAAAACTGCACTTCAGAGAATCCACCCCCCCCCCCCCCCCCCCCCCCCCTTTCTGCCACATGTGACAAGTGAGCCATGCAGCTTTTCAAAATAATACACCTCTGTGTGTAATTATTTATTTTCAAGTCCGCACAATAAAAAGATTACACGCTTGCCTCTTGCCAAGGCTGGGACAGCAAGAGGGTGTACCTTCCAAAATATTCTCTCTTAAGACTCTGACATGCACATCTGTCTGAATGTCAGCCTCACAACTCTCGAGACATCTTTTGGTTTTAATGAAAGAGATCCACACATGCAATTGTTGTTGTGATGACACACTTCCACAGTGTACAAAGAATGTCTCAAACTTTTATTTTAGTCTTAATTATTGACGGTTTAAAAGGTATCCCGATTGATATTGACATTTGATATCAGCAAAAAAGAAAAACAACTAATTAAATCAGCTTGCGTATACATCAAGGGTGTCAAAGTCAAGGCCCGCGGGCCAAATCCGGGCCGTGAATGAATAATCTATGGCCCCCGGGATGGTATTTTATTAGTATTAGAACCGGCCCGCAGGCCACAGCCGCCTGCTGCTGTTTTGCACGCACAAATACTCCATCAGTGTTGGTGCTAGGAATTTTCAAAAAAGTCATAAAAATAGGGTCCCACAGTACATTTTTGGGGTCCCACTTTTTTTGTAAGCGTTTTGAAAACAAATGATAAATGCATGTTATATCCTGTTATATCTCACATTCTATATTGGGTAACACTTTAGTACAGGGAACATATTCACCATTAATTAGTTGCTTATTAACATGCAAATTAGTAACATATTGGCTCTTAATTAGTCATTATTAAGTACTTATTAATCTAGTGCATTTGATGAAAGCACTTTTGTGCGTGCCACACAGCAATGCGTCATCAGAGAGGGTGTTCAGCATGGTTAGAAAAATAGTGACAGAGAATAGAACAAGGATGGACAATTCAACCCTTAACTCAACAAGTATATGTGTAAGATGTATCAAAACTGACGTTGATGTGGAAATGACTGGATCAGAAACATATGAACAATTACCACAAACTCCACAACCCCTCTAAACACTCTACCCAACCCAAACATTCGGGCTGAGCAATGTTTGATTTCAACTATGTAAAAAAAAAAAATGTGTCAATGCATTTAATGCTTTGTATTCATATTAATATTTGTGAGGACATTATTAATTTATCCAGGCAATCATTTCTCAATCTATTGCTGTCAAAACATGTCAGTCAGACAGCAGCAGCGGGATAGAGACTGAGGAGGATGTCACGTGTAAGGCTGCTACCGCAAAAAGCTCTCCTAAGTTGTATTAATAAATGGAGTAATCAAACAAGAGTCAAAAAATATTTTTTTATCTTGTGTGATATGCTGCCATATATAAATGCAAAATATGTCAAACAAATTCATCCATACATTTTATACCTCAATTGTCCTGTCCCTCTCATGATTGGGTTTTATGGGACCCTGTTTGACTAAAAAAAAAAAAACGTAGTTTTCTGGATTTGAACTATTGTGTATTTTTAGTAAGAAACTGTTGTTGCATGAGGCTTCTGCAATGCATTTATTTGTGCAAAGCTAGACAGCCAGTTAACATCAAAATGTCCTCCAATGAGCACATAAAGTTGGTATTTTATTGTAGTTTAGTCAAGTCATTTACAAAAGATAAGTATGGTGAGCTATAAGCTATTCAAAGCGAGCAGCTGCACAACCGCTAAGACCACAACAACACACAAGCTTTGACGTACATAATAAATGCCAAGCAGAGACAGATATGTGAAAGAGGTCATATACACAAATATATACATATATATATATATATATATATATATATATGTACATATATATATATATATATATATATATATATATATATATATATATATATATATATATATATACAGATAAAAAAAATAAAAAAATATATATATATATATATGTATATATGTAGATATGTATATATATATATATATATATATATATATATATATATATATATATATATATATATATATATATATATATTTGTGTATATGACCTCTTTCACATTTCTGTCTCTGCTTGGCATTTATTATGTACGTCGAAGCTTGTGTGTTTTTGTGGTCTTAGCGGTTGTGCAGCTGCTCACTTTGAATAGCTTAAAGCTATATATATATATATATATATATATATATACCTGTATATAAACATATACATATGTGTATATATATATATATATATATAAATTTATATATATACATATATATATATATATATATATATATATATATATATATATATATATATATATATATATATACATATGTATACTGTACGTATGTATACAGTTTATATTCATGTATATGTATATATATATATATTATATGTGTGTGTGTGTGTGTATAAATGTATACATGTATGTATATATTTATATGTGTGTATAAATGTATATAAATTAATGTATATATATATATACATATATGTGTGTATAAATATATATATATATATGTGTGTGTGTATAAATGTATACATATATGTATGTATATATATATATATATATATATATATATATATATATATATGTATATATATATATATATATATATATATATATATATATACACACACAAAAGTCTCCAAGGCAGAATTAGAACGCATCCTGTAACAAACGTGTCTGCATCATTCAACTTAATGTGTCATGAGCTCAACTTCATGAATAATTGTGGCCACTAGGTGTCGACAAAGAAACAATTACCACTCCACTTCAAATTAAAGACTGCATAAGTCCATTCCGGACTGTTAACAATTGATAGGCTCGTGTTTTTTTTTTTGTACCTGCCATTGTATTCTGTTTGACTAATTTCGCTTGATCAGACTTTTCCCAACATTCTACACCAAAAAAATAAAAAATAATAATATGTATTACTCCTGTTGATATCGTATTGGGTTAATATCGGTATCACCCAATATTCAAGGCTCTAGTATTAGTACTGTATCGGAAGTGAAAAAGTGCATCCCTATTCAAAACTACACTGACACCATTATAGCACCCTTTAAAGCAAGACATAGTGCTTGTGCATATTATTATAATTATACACATATTTAGTACTTTAGTTTTTAAACCCAATATATTTTTTTTTAATCTATTTCTGCTATGCATTATACATGAATGAAGGTGGACTTTGGTATTCTGAGGCGTGAAAAAGCTTTTTGGATGGAAATTCTTCTGCTGCACTGCGGTCACAAGGGGGTAGCATTGACACAGTTGTACAAGGCCTTCAGCAGCAGGACAAACTGCCTTTGATGTAATTGAGGTCTCAGACCTCTTAGAAAAGCATAATATTGGTTTGTATGTGGAAATGTTCGAGGAACAATGGATTTACATAAGTGGATGTAAAACTGTATTTGGAGCATCTCTGGCATGTTAACCACTCTCTAAACATCAGGGAAAGGGGCTCCTTCAAGCCGAGACAGGTAATTTGAGGCACTTGTCTTGAAATATAATGGAATGCGGTAGTGGGATTAAATGTGTGACTAAAACGTTCAAACTTGACAATTCTTTGCTGAGTTATTCATTCATTCCAATGTGTGTAGCTCTTTCATGCTTAGTCCAGCAAACATATCCTAATGCACATCAGAAAACACCATAACAACTATTTTTTTTAGCATTATTTAGAATTACAAATAGGATGACTTGATGCATCAACAGCAGGAAAAGAAGCTGTCGGAGAAAAAAGATAATTATGACCTTTAGCCGGCATACATTGAGCTGCTAATTATCAATCATTCTGCCGCCACCCGAGTATTCCCCGAACTAATATTTTTGTCTACCCAGCTTATCATCGAAGGAAATACTTAAGAGTACGAATTTGGCAGGGTCCCATAAATAAAGGTTACCTATTTGCATATTCAGTTTATCATGAATATTGCATACTCTGTGCATAAAAATTCAAATGCAGCATTTATGAAATATGATCATGCTGCAAACGTGTGAAGACATAGAGCACAGCCCATTCATGCACAGAGTGTCCCTGGGTGATTAATAAAACAATTTAAATAGGTATTAGACCGACAGATAATTTTTTTGTTTTGTTTTCCTGTCAGTTTAGGCCGGGGGTCAGCAACCCGCGGTTCTAGAGCCGCATGGTGCCGCCCTATTGGCTCCCTGGACCTCTGATGGGAAAAGATGAAGAAAAAAAAATATTTTCTGTTTTAATATATTTTCTGTAGGGAAACAAACATGACACAAACCTTCCTAATTGTTAGAAAATCCACTGTTTATGTTATACATGCTTCGCTGATGAGAGGATTTGGCAAGCACCATTTCAGGGATCCTTGAACTCATCGTAGTTTGTACAACTTTCTCCGCTGCTGCCACAGAAAAACGTGTTTCATGCCACTCCTTCTTTGTCTCGATTTGTCCACCAAACGTTTTATGCTGTGCGTGAAATGCACAAAGGCGAGCTTTGTTGACGTTATTGATTTGTCAGCGTGTTATTCAGGCATATTTGGTCAGTAAATGAAAGCAAGCTAATCGATGCTAACATGCTAATTAGGCTAGCTCTATGTACATATTGCATCATTATGCCTCGCTTGTAGGTATATTTCAGCTCATTTAATTTCCTTTACTTATATACTCTGTGTATTTCATTTATATTTGCATGTCTCGTGACACCTTATGTAATATTGGCTTCAATTATCATAGCTGTTTGTGTGCCATGTTGTTCCAGACCACAGCAAATGTTACCCAGCTTGCAAAGATTGTCATAACTCCATTAGCCCTTTCATTAAACTTGGACACACACATATATACAATTGGCCATTATAAGCCAGTAATTTCCGGGAGTTATCTCATCCTATGACAAGCCTCTATTTTACGAATGCTTTCCAATGTTGTAAAAATGTGTAGAATACAAATTAAAATACAACATTTCTGTCAACAAAGGTTTGCATCAGCCTTTGATAGTAAGCTAATACAGCTAATATAGACACAGCATGTGTTAGCTTCATATAAGGCTTTTATTTTTTTGCGGCTCCAGACAGATTTTTCCAATATGTGTCACGGCGAGGTTGCAGCTTACTGCGCGGTTCGTTCTCCCGGGATGCAAAAGGACGACTCCGGACAGGACTTGCAGGTAGGAACATGATTTAATCTTCGCAAATCAACGAAGCACCAAAAACAGAAAAACAAGACGAAGGAAAAAGTGCCGATCGCACTGGATGCTAGGGTTAACTCTTAGCATAGACTAGAGATAGGAAAACTCACGTAACAGAAGCGTGACGCAAACAAAGAAGCCAGATCAAAACTAAAACTTTACCAAGACTGGCAAAGACCATCTTAAATAATGTCTCTTGATTAGCAACAAGTGAGCGTCCCGAACACAAGAGGCAGGTAAAAATAATACGTAGCCATGGTAACAACTCAAAAGTGCACAAACAGGAACTAGAGGAGTCCAAAACTAACAGAAAACACAACATTTTGGGTTGCCGACCCCTGGTTCAGGCGTATTCATCTCAACATTTGCAATATTTCCCAAACATCGAATTTGACTTGATGTCTATGCTAAAGACATGTTTATATCGCATTGAGGCAGTGACTTATTTAAACATGTATGATTGATTGATTGATTGCAACTTGTATTAGTAGATTGCACAATACAGTACATATTCCGTACAATTGACCACTAAATGGTAACACCCGAATACGTTTTTTAACTTGTTTAAAGGCCTACTGAAATGCGATTTTCTTATTTAAACGGGGATAGCAGGTCCATTCTATGTGACAAACTTGATCATTTCGCGATATTGCCATATTTTTGCTGAAAAGATTTAGTAGAGAACATCGACAATAAAGTTCGCAACTTTTGGTCGCTGATGAAAAAGCCTTGCCTCTACCGGAAGTAGCAGACGAGTAGCGTAACGTCACAGGTTGTGGAGCTCCTCACATCTGCACATTGTTTACAATCGTGACCACCAGCAGCGAGAGCGATTCGGACCGAGAAAGCGACAATTTCCCCATTAATTTGAGCGAGGATGAAAGATTTGTGGAAGAGGAAAGTGAGAGTGAAGGACTAGAGGGCAGTGGGAGCGATTCAGATAGGGAAGATGCTGTGAGAGGCGGGTGGGACCTTAAACACAAGACATATATATACTCTATTAGCCACAACACAACCAGGCTTATATTTAATATGCCACAAATGAATCCCGCATAACAAACACCTCCCCCCTCCCGTCCATATAACCCGCCAATACAACTCAAACACCTGCACAACACACTCAATCCCACAGCCCAAAGTATCGTTCACCTCCCCAAAGTTCATACAGCACATATATTTCCCCAAAGTCCCCAAAGTTACGTACGTGACATGCACATAGCACACGTACGGGCAATCGATCAAATGTTTGGAAGCCACAGCTGCATGCGCACTCACGGTACTGCGTATCCAACTCAAAGTCCTCCTGGTAAGAGTCTCTCTTGTCCCAGTTCTCCACAGGCCAATGGTAAAGCTTGACTGTCATCTTTCGGGAATGTAAACAATGAAACACCGGCTGAGGGGTGCATTCTACGGCGGGGGTGCGTTATCCAGCACAACACCTGCCGCAATACACCGCTTCCCAACTACAGCTTTCTTCTTTGCTGTCTCCATTGTTCATTGAACAAATTGCAAAAGATTCACCAACACAGATGTCCAGAATACTGTGGAATTTTGCGATGAAAACAGACGACTTAATAGCTGGCCACCATGCTGTCCCAAAATGTCCGCTACAATCCGTGACGTCACGCGCCGACGTCATCATACCGAGATGTTTTCAGCAGGATATTTTGCGCAAAATTTAAAATTGCACTTTAGTAAGCTAACCCGGCCGTATTGGCATGTGTTGCAATGTTAAGATTTCATCATTGATGTATAAACTATCAGACTGCGTGGTCGGTAGTAGTGGGTTTCAGTAGGCCTTTAATTCATGGTATAACAACCACAACCAAAATATTGACACTCACAAAACAAGCATGCCTTACTGACTCGTTCCTTTAGTGGTCATTCTCAATTGGAGTGACCTAATATGTATAAAAACACACGACATGACGCACCCTTACTGTTTTACATGCAGGCAGTACATGTATGCATGTCAGACAACTACGCCGATGCATCGTAACGACTGCTGTGACGTCTACGCAGACACCTGCACGCGTGACAATGGCTGCTTTGGTGCGTATTTCAAGTCGCTAAGAGGAATAACGCCATAAAAGGAACAAATACCGCAGCAAGTGTCTCATCTCCTCTCGCGAACTAGTTAACCTGAAAGAATAGTGTCTACAAATGTGCTTCGGCAAAAGCAAATTACCTGGGTTTTGTGGAGGGGAACTAATCTCTCCAAGCATGACAGTGGACAGGAAAGGCCTCTTACTGTTATTATGATGTGTCGGCTTGCGTTAGATGGAGAGCCTTGATGGCCGCATCAGGAAGGAGCATCGGGGCCCTTCCACCATGACAGCGCTCAGATGGATGTACGGGTGGCCGGCAGGATGCAGGTTGGATTGGAGATGAGAAGGAGGAAAGTGATAAAGTAATTGTAAATACATACAAATTAGTGTTGTCCCCGAAACCAATATTAAGGTACCGATATTAAAATTATTTCAATACTTTTCGGTACTTTTCTAAATAAAGGGGACCACAAAAAATTGCATCATTGGCTTTATTTTAACAAAAAATCTTAGGGTACATTAAATATGTTTCTTATTGCAAGTTTGTCCTTAAATAAAATAGTGAACATACTAGACAACTTGTCTTTTAGTAGTAAGTAAACAAACAAAGGCTCCTAATTGTGTCATTTATTATTCTATTATTTTGTCAAAATTATTAAGGACAAGTGGTATTAAAATGTATTATTCATCTACTTGTTCATTTACTGTTAATATTTGCTTACTTTCTCTTTCAACATGTTCTATCTACACTTCTGTTCAAATGTAATAATCACTTATTCTTCTGTTGTTTGGATGCTTTACATTAGTTTTGGATGATAGCACAAATTTGGGTATCAATCCGATACCAAGTCGTTACATGATCATACATTGGTCATATCCAAAGTCAGAGGTGGGTAGAGTAGCCAGAAATTGTACTCAAGTAAGAGTACTGTTACTTTAGAGATGTATTACTCAAGTAAAAGTAAGGAGTAGTAACCCAAATATTTACTTGAGTAAAAGTAACAAGTATGTTGTGAAAAAACTACTCAAGTACTGAGTAACTGATGAGTAACCTGTTCGTTTAATGATGACGGCAACAAATAATGCACAAAAACATAAAAATAGCAATGAGCAAATTCAGAGCCAGGAATATCTTTTAAGCAACTAAAACAATAACATATATTAAATAATAATACATTAGCATAACAAAAATAAGGCAAATTGAGCCACAATAACTTAACAGCACCACAGACTCAGTAGGCAGAGATTACAAAGGAAAATAACAAGTTAGCTGACCGAGAAAGCGACAATTTCCCCATTAATTTGAGCGAGGATGAAACATTTGTGGATGAGGAAAGTGAGAGTGAAGGAGCGATTCAGATAGGGAAGATGCTGTGAGAGGCAGGTGGGACCTGATATTCAGCTGGGAATGACTAAAACAGTAAATAAACACAAGACATATGTATACTCTATTAGCCACAACACAACCAGGCTTATATTTAATATGCCACAAATTAATCCCGCATAACAAACATCTCCCCCCTCCCTTCCATATAACCCGCCAATACAACTCAAACACCTGCACAACACACTCAATCCCACAGCCCAAAGTACCGTTCACCTCCCCAAAGTTCATACAGCACATATATTTCCCCAAAGTCCCCAAAGTTACGTACGTGACATGCACATAGCGGCACGCACGTACGGGCAAGCGATCAAATGTTTGGAAGCCGCAGCTGCATGCGTACTCACGGTACCGCGTCTGCGTATCCAACTCAAAGTCCTCCTGGTAAGAGTCTCTGTTGTCCCTGTTCTCCACAGGCCAATGATAAAGCTTGACTTTCATCTTTCGGGAATGTAAACAATGAAACACCGGCCGTGTTTGTGTTGCTGAAATCGGCCGCAATACACCGCTTCCCACCTACAGCTTTCTTCTTTGCTGTCTCCATTGTTCATTGAACAAATTGCAAAATATTCACCAACACAGATGTCTAGAATACTGTGGATTTTTACGATGAAAACAGACGACTTAATAGCTGGCCACCATGCTGTCCCAAAATGTCCGCGACGTCACGCGCTGACGTCATCATACCGAGACGTTTTCAGCAGGATATTTCGCGCAAAATTTAAAATTGCACTTTAGTAAACTAACCCGGCCGTAGTGGCATGTGTTGCAATGTTAAGATTTCATCATTGATGTATAAACTATCAGACTGCGTGGTCGGTAGTAGTGGGTTTCAGTAGGCCTTTAAAGGTGTCTTATTTGCACTCTCCATACTGAAATATTAATAGGCATTGTTTCTCCATTTTAGCAAATAGTCATTTTATGTCCTGTGAAGAAACATGGCTTCCCTGTTAAAACCAGTCCCTAACGTTGCTCCTCATCTTTCGCCTCCTTGGTCCCAGGAGACAATCAGTTGGGGGAAGTGTAATGAGAGCGATGGTGCTCCTCCTTGGCCTGGTAAGGAGTGGGGGTGCTGACGCACGGTCGGACAGGTGTTGTGAGCTTTACACAGGGGGAATCTCGCCAGGCTACATCCATCTCTGTACCATGGGAGATAAATAGAAAAATGTGACCCACACAGTCTTAACATTCCGACGAGGGCAAGAACGTGTTCCGACAATGGAGGGGTGAGGAGGGCTCCTCGTATCATTACTAAAAACGAGGTGCACACTGCAATTAATTCCAACTCTAAATTAATGTCTACCACATGCAGAAACTCTCTGTGGTCACCCGGAATACATTAATAGTGCAGAATAGAGGAAATAATGGAATTCTCAGCTTCTGATAAAAAAAATAGGCTTTCAATGTGGGCTCCTTTCCTGATCAACATTTTTTTTTTGTCATCTTGCAAAACTTGAATTTTTCCAGCCTTTATTGTATAAAAAGGTGTGATCTTTCGACTGCCCTTTGTCTCGGAAGAAAAATTAATTCTCATTTGCATTGCCACGTCTAAATGTCAGCCACCGATATTTTGTTAGACATTAGTAAAGCTGGCAGCCAGAGTCACAGGATAATTGCACTCAGCCTGGCAGAGGGATTTACATAATTTCAGATAGCAATTAAAGAATCCTTGGGAATTTTCTTCCCACCCGCTCGCTCTCCCTCCAGCTCACTTTGACAAAAGAAGCATTCGTTTACGTTAAGCTCCATGCTCCTTGCTGTTCATTTGCATGAAATTAAAGGTTTTCATGATCTTGAACAGTGGGGTAACACTTAAAATGCTGTTTTCAGAGCCCTCACCTTGGAATAATGAAACACTTATATTTTTCAAAAGTCAGTGGGAGTCCATTGACTTCCAGTCCATGGAAAAAAGTTTCTTTTTTTGCCATTCAAAGACAATACAGCACTGCCTTGTCTCGGCTAAATACAAAAAAAATACAACAGTCTCCTTTATCCTCTTCACATGATCCCAAACGAGATGCATCTATCTGTATGGACTATCAAATTACCATGCACTGGAAGCCCCTTCTAGCCCTTTTTCCTGAATAAACAGTTGAGGACACATTTCCTCGTCCTGTGAAGATAAACCTCCTATGTACAGTATCTTTAATTAGGTCCCTGTGGGTCCCAGTTTTATCTGCCATGCTGATTAGAATAAACATTAACTTGCCTGAACCCTGACTGTGATAATATGCATTGGTGTGTGGTAAAAAACAACAAAGTTTTCTGCAATTATCCCAAAAAATAAATGTTTCAAAATTAAAATGGGATCTATTTTGATTTTGAGGTACGTTTAAAACACTTATTTTGCGGTCTAAGCCGTGGTGTAAATTTTGCATGAATTTTGTCACTTCTATAACCCGTTTTGTAACTGTCTGCAAGATGTTCGTTTATGGCGGCATTCCCACATTGCAAAGGAAACCACGACCAACCCGATCAAAAGTATCAGAATTAATTTTCTGAAAATGTACACTGCTTAAGCCAGGGGTGCTCATTACGTCGATCGCGAGCTACCGGTCGATCTCGGATTGTGTGTCAGTCGATCACCAGCCAGGCATTAAAAAAAATAGTCCTAAAAATGAGCGATCATAAATCTTCACTATGACGTCATTTTCGTCACTTGATTGACATTCACGGCACCCGAGGGTCTTCTGAGATGATGCTGGCTGCTGCCAGCTCATTAAAATTACCGACTGGAAGGCGAGAAACACTTTATTTCAACAGACTCTGGCGCCGTACCTGTCGTCAAAACTCCAAAGACCGACTGCACAGTTGCATAGTTGCGCTAACAAAATAAGAGTCTCAGAAAGCTGGCGTGCACAAGCTAGCAAGCTATGGGGTTTGCCGCCAATGTATTTCTTGTGAAGTGTATACAAAGGAGTACGGAAGCTGGACAAATAAGATGCCAAAAACCAACCACTTTCATGTGGTATTGGACAGAAAGGAGGACTTTTGTTCTCCTCCATTCGAAAATGCGGACGTTATCAGCACCACTGTCTGATTCCAATCAATGCAAGTCATCAGAATCAGGTAATACACCAACTTATATACTTGTCTTCATGAAAGAAAGGAATCTATATGTGTTAAACATGCTTGTATTATCTTTAAACATCTTTAACTTATTAACAATATTAACCTTATGTGTTAAACATGCTTGTATTATCTTTAAACACCTTTAACTTGTTAACAATATTAACTATATGTGTTAAACATGCTTGTATTATCATTAAACACCTTTAACTTGTTAACAATATTAACTATATGTGTTAAACATGCTTGTATTATCTTTAAACACCTTTAAGTTGTTAACAATATTAACTATATGTATTAAACATTCTTGTATCATCATTAAACACCTTTAATTTATTAACAATATTAACTATGTGTTAACCTGGCTTGTATTATCATTAAACACCTTTAACTTATTACCAATATTAACTATATGTGTTAAACATGCTTGCATTATCTTTAAACACCTTTAACTTGTTAACAATATTAACTATATGTATTAAACATACTTGTATTATCATTAAACACCTTTAATTTTTTAACAATATTAACTATGTGTCTAACATGCTTGCATTATCATTAAACACCTTTAATTTATTAACAATATTAACTATATGTGTTAAACATGCTTGCATTATCATTAAACACCTTTAACTTGTTAACAAAAACATATATTTCATAAATAAGTAAATATAAATTATATATATGAATGACGTAGATCCCCACGACTTGATCAATTGAAAAGTAGCTCGCCTGCAGAAAAAGTGTGAGCACCCCTGGCTTAAGCATATTTTGAGAAGTCGTCATCGCTATTTTTTTTCCAGTTACGGTCAAAAATAAACTTCAGAAACATTATTTAGATTCACCGGGCCCCAACATTAGGTACACCTGCACACTCTCCGATCGATTTATGTCACTGCAAGTCAGTGTTATTTTGCAAACCCCACGATTATATTTAGAGATGTCTGATATTATCGGACCGCCGATATTATCGACTGATAAATGCTTTAAAATGTGATATCGGAAATTATCGGTATCGGTTTCAAAAAGTACAAATTATGACTTTTAAAAACGCCGCTGTACGGAGTGGTACACGGATGAAGTACAGAGCGTCAATAAACCTTAAAGGCACTGCCTTTGGTCAATGACCATACAGGTATCACTGAGGGTGTCCATATAAACAACTTTAACACTGTTACAAATATGCGCCACACAGTGAACCCACACCAAACAAGAATGACAAACACATTTCGGGAGAACATCCGCACCGTAACACAACATAAACACAACAGAAGAAATACCAAGAACCCCTTGCAGCACTAACTCTTCCGGGGCGCTACAATATACACCCCCCGCTACCTCCCCTCCTCAACCCCGCCCACCTCAACCTCCTCATGCATGTCCCATATTCCAAACTGCTGTTCTGAGGCATGTTTAAAAAAAATAATGCACTTTGTGACTTCAATAATAAATATGGCAGTGCCATATTGGCATTTTTTTCCATAACTTGAGTTGATTTATTTTGGAAAACCTCGTTACTGTCAAGGCTAGGACTATGGTGTGTTTGTTTTCCCGAGATGCAAGTAAAGCTGGACTGGTCATGGCGTGAAGGTAAATACATATTTATTTATAACACTCAAAGGAACAAAAAGCGCGCTCAAGGCGGATGTACAAACTTGACTAACGAAACAAAAAGACTTGCACGTGGGCAAAAAACTGTGAACAATTAAACAAAAACACTAACTGTGGCATTAATAGAAAAAACTTACTTGGACATGGCATGAAGTGCGCAGAGGTAGACAGAGTGTGACAGGGGTATGAATGCGGGATGTCGCCAGAACGACGAACTGAAAACAATGAACTTAAATACTATAGACATGATTAGTGAAAGCAGGTGCGTGACTCAAAACGTGAAACAGGTGTGTGACGTGACAGGTGAAAACTAATGGTTGCTATGGTGACAAAACAACAAAAGTGCACAAAAAGTCCAAAAACAAAACCGAACATGACTAACACAAAACATGATCACACAGACATGACAGTTACATTGTTTAATGCACCCAGCGGGGCATCACAACAAAATTAGGCATAATAATGTGTTAATTCCACGACTGTATATGTCGGTAACGGTTGATATTGGAATCGGTAATTAAGAGTTGGACAATATCGGAATATCGGACATCGACAAAAAAGCCCTTATCGGACATCTCTAATTATATTCAAATAATACTTCATCCTACCGTGGTGTTTCAGCCTGACTAAGGCCCTGGTTTACTAAAGGTTACTGAAACACGTGTAAACCTGATTGCACATGCAAAGCTGATCTACTAAACATGTGCAAAGTGGATTGCACCTGTTAACTGAGCAGAATAAGGAGTGCAATCCATTTTGCGTCTCTGTCATCATTAAAATGCAAAATGTATGCTGATCATCGAAATTCCGGGAGGAGGAAATGCAAATATAAATATTTGGCATGCGCTATGTGATTTATCAACACTCATCACCGTTTTTGCGAGCACTATTTGGCGTTTTATTTAGCACGTGTCACAAGGACGCGCTAACTGACAGTTCCACACACGGCTGCAGGATTAGTGTACCTGCACAGACAGGTGATGGACAGATGAGAATCCTCCGTCCTATGTGTGTGTCAACATTTTGGACTGACAAAAAGCATATTATACATTATCGTCTATTCAGTTACATCATTTTATCATTTTAAAGCTGCTGGATGATTCATGCAGCTAATTAAAGTTTTTTTTAAGTTAGGAAATATATTACTATATTATATGTTCTACATAAAAAGACACCTTGTATTGTGCATTTTCTTCCATTTGACTCAATACAGATGCACGAACGCGCCGGTAATGCAATCCACAGCCTCAAGTACACAATTAGGTTTCAGTTGGAATATGTTTCTGTTGTCTAGATTGCGATTCCAAAAAAGTGTTGCAGATTATAGATGTAGGAGCATACTTGCCAACCTTGAGACCTCCGATTTCGGGAGGTGGGGTAGGGGGTGTGGTTAAGAGGGGAGGAGTATATTGACAGCTAGAATTCACCATTCTACATCCTGAAAATATGCAAACAAAACTGTGTTTAGATAATTGATACTTCAAACTTTCATAAATAAATCTTAAGGAATATAACATAACTTGGCTGCTGAGAGCTTCAAAATGTAATGAATAAAATGCTAAAATTGTTGATAAACAAGCAATTATTTTAATAATTAAATATTGTCATTTTAAATGAATTATTATGATCATTTAAAATTAATTATTTCAAATATGTTTATTTTAATGTATAATTCTATGGCTGGATGTAATAAGGAGTCAGAAAAAATACAAATAAAAATACAATTAATTTTGATGTTTTTAGCTAAATTTAGTAAAAATGTATTTAGTTTTTGTTTTTTTTAATTAATAGATATATTTATTTTTAGGTAAGATAAACATAATAATACAATTCATCTCTAGTCTGGATGATTTAGTTCTTGTCACCCTGTTGTCCTCCCGTCATGAAAAAAGGCTGTCCTCACTCAGGTCGGGAGATTTTCGGGAGAATATTTGTCCCGGGAGATTTTCGGGAAAGGCGTTGAATTTCGGGAGTCTCCCGGAAAATTCGGGAGGGTTGGCAAGTATGTGTAGGAGCATGATAACGTGAATGTGCACAAAACGATCATCTCTGTGGTAAAATCACTCCAAATCCTCATCTAAATAAGGCAGTCTGCGCAAATTTTCAATTGCACATGCAATGTTAGTAAATCACATGCAACACACCCATTTGTAGTATACGCTATTTTATATTATAACAACATTATGATTTGTACATTTTCAGAATGTGCTTGTTCCATTTTTAAACAAAGAAAACAATCTGAAGTTGTCTTTATTTTTAAGTTATCCTGCCGTGATATTACCAGTCCGGGATCTGAAGTGAGTTTGACACCCCTGGTTTAGACGCTTTGACGTAGTTTAATCAATCAATCAATCAATCAATTCCTTTATTGTCATTGTCATAATAACACTTAAGTCATACATGAACAACGATATTTAGTTTGAGCTTTGTCCAGCGGCATAGAAACTGCATTGATGTGCAGGTTGACAATAGTTTAAATTTTAGCATTTTAGCATTGTAAGGAAGATCGCGATACGAGGGACGTGGGGGTGGGAACAGTCAGATGTCTGATGGGTGTTACGTTGATGTTGCAGCAATGCAATGTCCAGAGCACAATTATTGAGGTGGTAAAGAGTGAGGTAATAAGATGGTCCGGGGCAGCAAAGGGGCAGGCTGTTCATTTAGCAGTCTCACAGCCTGGGGATACAGACTGTGAGACATTCTGGTGGTCCTGGCATGAATCGATCTATACCTCCTTCCAGAGGGTAGCAGGTTGAAGAGGCCATGTGCTGGGTGGTATCTGTCCTTCATGATGTTGTGTACTCGCTTTTAAGCAGCGAGTTGTGTACATGGCACTCATCTCTGGGAGTATCGTCCTTGTAATTTTCCCTGCCGCTTTAACCACTCGCTGGAGGGCCTGTTGTTTCGCTTTTGTACAGCTAGTAAACCACACTAAAAATCCGTAAGTGAGGACACTGCTGATGGCACAGTTGTAAAAGTTGACCATTGATTTCTGCGGAATGTTTGCAGAATGTTTAACATGACTATCCAACACTAGAACAACAGTTATAAGTCAGAAAAGACTAAATTCATCATTGGTCCCTTTTAATAGATATAAATATTGTTTTCAAAGCTGAAGGTCTCCATTATGGTTCAAATCCGTTGCAGATTGGTGTGGTCTCTCTCACACATTTAATATGAGTATGGATCCTCAGAATAAGATAAACCATACTCTTTTTCTTGGGTGGTCTGTACTGGACAACAACCGATATAGTTTTTTTCAATTATTAGTAGTCAAGGAGCTCGATAACCAATGTTTGTAACAAACATTAATTTGCAGTAAGAATTATTTAAACATGCATAGTATATATCAGTCGACAGCTGGACAAGGCTGTAAGTTGTTTTTCTAAACAATATATTTTAGGAAACATCTGACCAGTGAAAAAAAGGCAACTTTTCACAAGCAGGGCAAACGGGCCGGTGCTGTTACGTTTGGGGGGGGTCACAGCTTGCTGCAAGGTACGTTCCCCCGGGATGCAGATGGACCACTCCGGACAGGACGTGCAGGTAGGAATATGATTTATTGTCAAAATCAAACAAGTACCAAAAACGGAAAACAAGCCAGAGGAAAAACGTGCCGATCGCACTCGAAGCTAAGGCTAACACTTAGCACAGGCTAGAAGACAAGGAATACTCACGTAATAGCAGCATGAAGCAAACAAAGAAGCCAGGCCGACTGACCGGCAAAGGCAGACTTAAATAATGGCTCTGATTAGTGCTCGGGAAACAGGTGAGCGTCCCGAACACCAATCAGAGGCAGGTGAAAATAATAAGTAACCATGGTAACCAGGGGCGCCGAAAAGGGGGGTAAAGGAGACGGATTCTAGTCGCCCATGATGAAGGGGGGCCCAGAGAGGCCCCTAATGATGATGAAATTATAATACAGAAAAAATAATGACACTGTGTTGGGGGCCCTGTAAAGATTCTTTTCATGGGGCCCAAAATCCCTAGCGGCGCCCCTGATGGTAACTAAACAAACTCAAGGGTGCACAACAACAGGAACTAAGGGAGTCCAAAACTAACAGAAAATAACAAAAACATGATCCGGGCCACGGATCATGACAGTTTCTCCCCCTTAAGGACAGATTCCAGATGTCCACAAAAAACAAAGGCAAAATCAAGAGTCACGGGAGGGCGGAGGCAGGACTTGGCAGTGGGTCGCCAGAGCAAGTGTCCCCGCAACCAGCGAGGGAGAGTCAGGTGGCGGCGACGCGTTGAACGCCACTGCACTTGGCGAGGCGGGCGACCATGGATATGGAAGAGTATTACACGGTTACTCTGCCGAGCTCCAGACACCACCGACACTCAACAACAACACATCATTTGTAGATTATAACTACTGGTTTGCAAAAAATATTTTCAACCCAAATATGTGAAATTAGATAATCTCCCACGGCACACCAGACTGTATCTCACGGCACACTAGTGTGCCGCGGCACAGTGGTTGAAAAATACTGATCGACTGTACTTGACAACAGTGGGAGTTTACATCTGGCTCTCTCATGACATGCCAGTTCCCTCTTTTTGTATTTAATCAGTCCATGCACTCTCCAATCAGACAGAAATGCCACCACAATTACAGGAAAACAAATCTTGATGAATAGTAAGGCTTTGTGAAAAGACAATAAAGATAAATAAAAATCCTCAGCAGGGCAATACCCTTCACACTTCTTCCTTGACTCCCTCTCCATCCTTAACGGCATCACAGAACATTTTCACACTAGTCGTCCCACCGCTGTAAAATAAATTGTGACAGTAACTCAATATGAAGTGAAATAGCTGAGAAAGCCTTGAGTTCACTTGCGCTGACAGTGCTGTTTAATTCCATCTTGTGCCAGCCTGACATTTCTGCTGCCACTAAATATTAAACATGTGTACCCGTTTCATTTGCATCCGGTAATGAGGTGGGAGACAGCGCCCAACTGGTCAAGTCTTTCCCCTTTCTCTCTTGCAAAGTCTTTGCTTCCTCTAACACAGAAACCAACACAGCCGACCGGAAAGGAAATGTGCTTAAAGACACAATGGAAGCACAGATGGGAGAGAGAAGGTGAAGGATGCGCATTTTTGCGTTTTTCAAAATTCCCCCCAAAACAGACTGACATGAACCCGGCCCTCAAGTAATGTCTGCTCGGGCTGACATTTCTCCTGGACTCTCTTAAGATGCATTCCTTGCTGCAAAATGCATTAGTGGAGAGAGCAGAAACACAGGCACAAGAAGGGAGGGTTAAATGTGATTGCTCTAAATGTCATCACATCTTCATAATGCAATATATATTCATGATGTGGCAGACCAGGAGGGCAGACGCCACAGTTGTGTTCTGTAATTCAAAGGTTTTATCCCTATTTTGATTCCCATACAATGTGGGTAAACATTTCTTCTGTCAGAGTCACCTCTTTTTCAAATATTCATATATTGAGGAATGAAATGTAATACTGATATTTTAAGGTCTTCCATGAGGGCAACCAATAAATAAATAAAAAAATGGCGCTTTAAATTTTAGACCTGATTCTCGGTACATTCAATTCACTGAAGACGAGTGGTGGGTACCAAAATTTTGGTTCCACGTGAACCAGTAACCAGATCTAAACAATACGTAGCTATGGATGCCTCATTTTGGTGCTAAATAAATGCATACTGTCACGGCCCAATGCGCATTCCTCAATGAGCGCACCTTGGGACACGCCCACGGCCGCTCCTTTCCTGCACACGTCACTCCCCCGGCAGCAAGCAGCTGCAATCAATCTGAAATCTGCGCACCTGTCGGTGATGATCTTCTTGGGCTTCTTAAGCAAGTACGGACCTGCGTTCCGGGCCACAACGTAATCTTCTGTTGGTACCCAAATTCCTGCGTTCCGGGCCACAACGTAATCTTCTGTTGGTACTGTCGGAGGCAGATATTTACATATATCCGAATTGTAGTGTTACTTATTTTCTTTCATAGTCATGTTTGAAAACAGCTCGTGTTTTCCATTTATTCTCTTTCTGTTTCTCTGCAAGTAAACTGTGTGTGTTAACCTTGAATTCTTTGGAATGTGTTTTGACTAGCATGTGTTTTGACTAGAGAGAGGAGAGAGGAGAGAGGGTTTTGGGGTCGTGAGGACAGACCATTTTGGCGGCGCGATAGACTGTTCTATGCTGGACTGGTCTCAAATGTATATCTGCAAAGCTTTGCCAATATATTACAAAATACCTATTCTGTTTCTGGTGGTTTTTCAACTCAGCTTTAAGTGTCGTAAAGAGCTTGGGAGCGACTTGTGACTTGAATTCCCTGGGAGGAACAACTGGTCCAAACGCAACAGTACCCAGATTCCTGTGTGGCGAGCTGTGCGTCTCGTCTTCCTCATTAGTCCTCTCTGGTTCTCTGGCTGCCCCCTTGGATCTCGACCTCTCGCATGGACAGGGACCTTCTACGCCCCGCTTAGCCCTTGACTATATGCATTCTTGCCTTGTCCCTCCTCTCGTTCAACATTACGGTGGCATTGTGGTTAGAGTGTCCACCCTGAGATCGGTTGGTTATGAGTTCAAACCCCGGCCGAGTCATACCAAAGACTATAAAAATGGGACCCATTACCTCCCTGCTTGGCACTCAGCATCAAGGGTTGGAATTGGGGGTTAAATCACCAAAATAATTCCCGAGCGTGGCCACCGCTGCTGCTCACTGCTCCCTTCACCTCCCAGGGGGTCAAATGCAGAGTTCCTGTCCTGTGTTCTCATTTTTTATCATTTCCACTTCCTCTTTACATGCACAGGCGTCCACACCTGCTACCTGATTTGGCAACCGGGTCACACCCGAGCCTGGTTGCCAATCAGGCTCCTATTTAGTCCAGCGCAGTCTGACAGACAGCGTCGGTTCATTGTTCCATTTGCTCTGACTGGCGCTAGCCTAATGTTCAACTAAAAGAGACCGGATGAGGGTATGTCTACGGAAAATAGGGAATAAGCGGTAAAATATGGATGGATGGATTATACATAAACTGTGTTTACCAATAATTTAGCTTAAATACATTTATTTTTTTCAATCATTCGAGTACATTCGGGTAGTCTTGTGTAATGCAGTATTTTGTGTTTATTTAGGTATGGTTAACCTGAGTGCTGAAATCGTGGAAAAATATATGTTCTTAGCGCGCCTGAAATGGACTGTCTGCACTCTCAAAGTGCATGTTGTTGCCAAATGTATTTCATATGCTGTAAACCTAGTTCATAGTTGTTAGTTTCCTTTAATGCCAAACAAACACATACCAATCGTTGGTTAGAAGGCGATCGCCGAATTCGTCCTCGCTTTCTCCCGTGTCGCTGGTTGTCGTGTCGTTTTCGTCGGTTTCGCTTGCATACGGTTCAAACCGATATGGCTCAATAGCTTCAGTTTCTTCTTCAATTTCATTTTCGCTACCTGCCTCCACACTACAACCATCCGTTTCAATACATGCGTAATCTGTTGAATCGCTTAAGCCGCTGAAATCCAAGTCTGAATCCGAGCTAATGTCGCTATATCTTGCTGTTCTTTCCGCCATGTTTGTTTGTATTCACTATGTGACATCACAGGAAAATAGACGGGTGTTTATAACGATGGTTAAAATCAGGCACTTTGAAGCTTTTTTTAGGGATATTGCGTGATGGGTAAAATTTTGAAAAAAACTTCGAAAAATATAATAAGCCACTGGGAACTGATTTTTAATGGTTTTAACCATTCTGAAATTGTGATATTGTTCCCCTTTAAAGTTAAAGTAAAAAAAAAAAGTTAATGTAAAGTAAAGTTAAAGTTTAAGTTAAAAATAAAAGTTAAAAAGTTAAAAGTTAAAGTTAAAGTACCCATGATTGTCACACACACACTAGGTGTGGCAAAATTATTGTCTGCCTTTGACCCATCACCCTTGATCACCCCCTGGGCGGTGAGGTGTGCAGTGAGCAGCAGCGGTGGCCGCGTCTGGGAATCATTTTTGGTGATTCAACCCCCAATTCCAACCCTTGATGCTGAGTGCCAAGCAGGGAGGTAATGGGTCCCATTTTTATAGTCTTTGGTACGACTCGGCCGGGGTTTGAACTCACGACCTACCGATCTCAAGGCGGACACTCTAACCACTAGGCCACTGAGCAGTATTCATTTTGTCTTGTGTTGTGTCGTTCTCCAGCTTCCTGTCGCCCTTCCTTGTCGTCGAGCGGCGTGTCTCGTCTCCCTGGATCCCCTCTGGAGTTCCTCTTGCCTCTCTGGACTTCGACCTCGTGCCTGCCCACTCACCACGACGCCTCGCTCCAGTCCTTGACCTTCCGCCTGTGTGACGTCACAGGAAAATGGACGGGTGTACATAACGATGTTTAAAATCAGGCACTTTGAAGCTTTTTTTAGGGATATTGCGTGAAATTTTGAAAAAAACTTTGAAAAATAAAATAAACCATTGGGAACTGATTTTTAATGGTTTTAACCCTTCTGAAATTGTGATAATGTTCCCCTTTAAAGGTTTTCACCCTGTCCACCTTTGTCCCCACTATGTACAGAGATGTGTAGTGGGTACTCCTTCTCCGTGGGTCAATAATCATCTCCTTGGTCTTGTCTGTGTTCAAGGAGAGATTATTATCCTGACACCAGGCCACCAGTTCCGCTACCAGGTGATTGTTACGTAAAAAAACAACCACAAAAACAGTGGAAAGTTCAGTTTGTCCCATATGTGTCGTTGCTGTTTATGAGGCTTCCCACATTTATTTTCATTCATAAGAGCTGTTAAGCACATTCATCAGTCATCAACAATCGTGTCCACTCATGTGCCTCCGGTGGGACTTTGTGTCCTGAGGTTTACTGTTGCTAGCTTGTCATGTCCATGTCAACAGCACTTATCGCCTTCTGTCTGAGAGCCTCGGCATTTCCCCGGCATTTAGCCGCCTGTTTGTCTTCTCTTGATTTCCCCTCCAAATCTGTCACTTATAGTCTTCACCTGACACCTCACAGACTGTTTCCCTCTCTAACACTGTCAAAACACGAAGATCCAAGAGCAAAAGATAGCAGCAGGAAACCACAGATTGCCACATGTTATATACTCATCATACACCGCAAACAATGGCCTGTGCAGACAAAGCGCCGCCAGATTTATCACAACTTCCATCAACATGCTGACTGCTATCCAAATAAGAGAAAATGAACCATTTGTGATTCGCACATTTGGTTTTGCAGTTCATTTGGACTCAGGTGCGGCTTTATGTTGCATCCATTGTTGGCTACCAGCGTTTTCACATCACTCAGATGTTCATTGTCCCCTTGTGTGGAGCTCTGGCATTAAAACAATGCATTTATTAAAGAATGTCTGGCGCAGAATCACACATTTTTGTCGGTGCATTTTTCATGTTGAGCCTTTCTTTCACTGTGCAAACCCTTCTATTATTTCAATAATCTCTTTTTTTTAATACATTATCGATCCAAAGGTTGAACTACGGGCCGCAGCATTACCAGGATGCTGAAGCCCATCTTGTCATGACACGTATGTACATGTGAAGAATTATACCAATTATAAGGTCAACCAGCAACAAGCTCAAAAACAATCAATTGTCACATTGGAAAGCATTTCGTCCCACGTTGCCATTGGCTTTGTGGTTTCACAAAAGGGGTGGGCGTTGGGCGTTAAATTACCTGCATATATATTGTCCACTGAAACAAATAAACACCTCTTGCTATATGGAGACATTTTGTTTAGCCTCAGAAAAAAATTACGGGTGGTGCCACCAGGTAGCTGTAATTACCTTTAAAATTGCCATGTACCACATACATACACAAATACAGTACATACCTACACACTCAAAGTTTGTACATCCACACGCACATTAACTGTACAAATATGCATATACGCATACGGTACTGTATGTACTGTACAACGCATTACGTTAACTGTTTTTTTGGTTGTCTGAAGCGTGAACATCGATTGCATGTGAGGCCAGGGGTGTTTGCGTTCGTTGTTGTCTCTGCCATTGTTGTTGTTTGCCGCTGAAATTTATGTGCAGTTAATCATGTGACCGCCTGGCTCTGTTTGATTGGTGAAACGGAGTCAAACGTCACCAGTGACTGTATTTGATTGGTGAAACGCAGGCATGCGATAGACCCTACTTTGAAGTTATGTCTTACAAACCAAAACAAACAAAGTGTGCATTAACAGATCGATAAAAATCAGTAGCGAGCTGAATGTAGATAAATGGAGCGGAGTAAAAGTAGTGTTTCTTCTCTATAAATATACTCAAGTAAAAGTAAAAGTATGTTGCATTAAAACTACTCTTAGAAGTACAATTTATCCCAAAAGTTACTCAAGTAGATGTAACGGAGTAAATGTAGTGCGTTTCTACCCATCTCTGGTAATAACACACATGACGTGTTGTGTGTACTATGTACAGAATTAAACTCTGGGTAAGCACTCCATTTATGTCAAAATAGCATGGGTCAAGTTCCACATTTACAGCGCCAAAGTCACTTTTACCTCACTCTCTCGGATTCCGTCTTCTCCAACGTAGCAGTAGTTTGTCCTCAATATCTTCAGCTTCAAAAAGATAATCCTCATTTGTCCAAAAAAAATCTTCTTCGATGTCAATTACCAAGTCTGCCATGATTAGAAAACCCACTCGCATTTGTTTCGGGATGTAGGACACGCAGTTGTTGCCAGAAGTCCATACTTGCCAACCTTGAGACCTTCGATTTCAGGAGTTGGGGGGGGGGCGTGGTCGGGGGTAGGACGGGGGCATGGTTGAGGGCGGGGACGTGGTTAAGAGGGCAGGAGTATATTGACAGCTAGAATTCACCAAGTCAAGTATTTCAAACATATATATATATATATACATACATATACATATACATATATATATATATATATATATATATATATATATATATATATATATATATATATATATATATATATATATATATATATATCCTGAAAATATGCAAACAAAACTGTGTTTAGATAATTGATACTTCAAACTTGCATAATTAAATCTTAAGGAATATAACATAACTTGGCTTCTGAGAGCTTCAAAATTTAATGAATAAAATGCTAAAGTTGTTGATAAACAAGCAATTATTTTAATAATTAAATATGGTCATTTTAAATGAATTATTATGCTAATTTAAAATGAACTATTTCCAAATAGTTTATTTTAATGTATAATTCTATGGCTGGATGTAATAAGGAGTCAGAAAAAATACAAATAAAAATACAATTAATTTTGATGTTTTTAGCAAAATATAGTAAACATGTATTTAGTTTAAAAAAAATAAAAAAATAAAAATATTTATTTTTAGGTAAGATAAACATAATAATACAATTTATCTCTAGTCTGGATGATTTAGTTCTTGTCACCCTGTTGTCCTCCCGTCATAAAAAAAAAGGCTGTCCTCACTCAGGTCCGGCTGAAAATCGGGGGATTTTCGGGAGAATAATTGTCCCGGGAGGTTTTTGGGAGAGGCGCTGAATTTCGGGAGTCTCCCGGAAAATTCGGGAGGGTTGGCAAGTATGCAGAAGTCGGAAGTGTGCTGCTTTGGAAACGAAAATAAATGCGCAAAATAATTAGTTTCTGGCAATGATTAAAATGAACAAAGTACAGTAAATATTGTACTTATTACATATTGTCATGAACATGTCTCTTCCTACGTTGCAGTGTGTATACAAAACGTTGGAGTATTTTGAAGTTGTTTTGGCTTTAAGGTTACTACTATTATGCGCATATTCCAAGCGATTTCTATCGTCTTTAAAATTTAAAAAAAATAAAAAATACGTATGTGTTCTTTTCTCTCATAATGATTGTGAATGATAGGAAAACTACCAAAAAAGTGCAGTTCCCCTTTAAGATACCATTTACTCAGTGTTAGCAAATTTAATGTTGGATCATCATTTTGATCTATGGTGGAAATTACTGTTTTGAACTCAGTAGGTATTTTCCTTGTGTCTGTTCACAAGCAAAGCAAGCAAACGTGACAACCTATACAACATTGGAGAATTTAACTACATGCAGGGTTCTGCAAAGAACTGTGTGCGGTAAAAAAAAAAAAAAAAGTACAATTAAGGTCACCTTTATTGTTTCCAATCTAAATCAACCGGGTGACATATAAATGACATTTTAATGAAAATTCTCGACAGGTTATTTTGAATAGTTTCGTAAAAGATGCAGAAGGTTGAGCAGTGGTGAATTACAAGTGTCTTTTGGGGACAGGTGGTGTGATGGGTGTATGGAATTCGAGTCAAATAAATGAAGCAGAGATGGTAATACAGTGTGTTCCACAGAAGAGTGACAAGCCTGTTCCTCCCGTGAAGCAGCTGAGCTGGCTTTAAACAGACAAGACATCCAGTTCAGTCAGTTATCAGCCCAGGAATAATGAAGGAACGGGCCGGCAGAGCAGGACCAGTCACCCTATAGTCAGCCAAGTGGAGAATTTAATTTCAAGCAGGTATCTCTGCAGCCAAGCAATTCCCCATTGGAGGTCCATTGGTGCTTGGGTGAACATGGACAACTCAGTGCACCCGAATATGAGTCTCACCGACACTGACACAGATGTGTTCTGATGGATTTCAGAGTGGACAGGAGAGTGAGCGACTGAGCGGTTTCAGTTTGGTAGGGCTCTTGAAGAACAAAAGGAGTGATGACAAGATAGAACGCTATCACAATGCTTCCTTGTTTTCCTAAGTCTTGTACGTCAAATTTAATTATTATATTCAAGATTGTGGCATGAACAATGGGTCTATCTTTCCCAAACACTTTTTACTATTTTTTAATAAAGTGACCAAGTCGCTAAGTTGGCAACACTGGTGATGCTCATATAAAACAATGAGAGTATATAGGGCATACTTGCCAACCTTGAGACCTCCAATTTCGTGAGGTGGGGGGTGGGGGCGGGGGGGGGGGGGGGGGGGGGGGGGGCGTGGTTGGGGCGGGGGCGTGGTTGGGGGCGTGGTTAAGAGGGAAGGAGTATATTTACAGCTAGAATTCATCAAGTCAAGTATTTCATATATATATATGCGATACCGAAGGGAATAAGCGGTAGTAAATGGATGGATGGATATATATATATATATATATATATATATATATATATATATATATATATATATATACATATAAGAAATCATTTACTTTCAGTGAATTCTAGCTATATATATATATATATATATATATATATATATATATATATATATATATATATATATATATATATAAATAAAAGAAATACTTGAATTTCAGTGTTCATTTATTTACACATATACACACACATAACACTCATCTACTCATTGTTGAGTTAAGGGTTGAATTGTCCATCCTTGTTCTATTCTCTGTCACTATTTTTCTAACCATGCTGAACACCCTCTCTGATTATGCATTGATGTGTGGCACTCACAAAAGTGCTTTCATCAAATGCACTAGATGGCAGTATTGTCCTGTTTAAGAGTGTCACAACATTGCTGTTTACGGCAGACGGACTGCTTTACTGTAGACGTTCTTTATATTGTGGGAAAGCGGACTCAGGTCCGCATGGAGCTGGAGGGGGCGTGGCCTCCAGCTCCGCCTGAATTTCGGGAGATTTTCGGGAGAAAATTTGTCCCGGGAGGTTTTCGGGAGAGGCGCTGAAATTCGGGAGTCTCCCGGAAAATCCGGGAGGGTTGGCAAGTATGATATAGGGTTTATACTAGTGTTGTCCCGATACCAGAATGTTGGTACCGGTACCAAAATTATTTTGATACTTTTTGATACTTTTCTAAATAAAGGGGACCACAAAAAATTGCATTATTGGTAGAGATGTCCGATAATATCGTTTTGTTTTTTTTAATTAAATCAACATAAAAAACACAAGATACACTTACAATTAGTGCACCAACCCAAAAAACCTTCCTCCCCCATTTACACTCATTCACACAAAAAGGTTGTTTCTTTCTGTTATGAATATTCTGGTTCCTACATTATATATCAATATATATCAATACAGTCTGCAAGGGATACAGTCCGTAAGCACACATGATTGTGCGTGCTGCTGGTCCACTAATAGTACTAACCTTTAACAGATAATTTTACTCATTTTCATTAATTACTAGTTTCAATGTAACTGTTTTTATATTGTTTTACTTTCTTTTTTATTCAAGAAAATGTTTTTAATTTATTTATCTTATTTTATTTTATGATTTTTTTTTTAAAGTCCCTTATTTTCACCATACCTGGTTGTCCAAATTAGGCATAATAATGTGTTAATTCCACAACTGTATGTATCGGTTGATATTGGTATCGGTAATTAAAGAGTTGGACAATATCGGAATATCGGATATCGGCAAAAAGCCATTATCGGACATCCCTAATTATTGGCTTTATTTTAACAAAAAATCTTAGGGTACATTAAACATATGTTTCTTATTGCAAGTTTGTCCTTAAATAAAATAGTGACCATATGCGAAAACTTGTCTTTTATTAGTAAGTAAGAAAACAAAGGCTCTTAATTTAGCTGCTGACATATGCAGTAACATATTGTGTCATTTTCCATTCTATTATTTTGTCAAAATTATTAAGGACCAGTGGTATAAAATGTATTATTAATAATTTTTCATTTACTGTTAATATCTGCTTGATTTCTCCTTTAACATGTTCTATCTACACTTCTGTTCAAATGTATTAATCATTTATTCTTCTGTTGTTTGGATGCTTTAAATTCGTTTTGGATGATGCCACATATTTGGGTATCAATCCGATACCAAGTTGTTACATGATCATACATTGGTCATATTCAAAGTCCTCATGTGTCCAGGGACATATTTCCTGAGTTTTTAATCATAATATAAATTTGAAAAAAACGAAAGAAGATGTTGTGATGCCAAAAAATACGGACATAATCATAGTAGTATCGACCAGAAACGCTCCTGTACTTGGTATCATTACAGTGGATGTTAGGTGTATATCCACCAATGGCGTTTGTTTACATTTTTACGCCGGTGAGCTACGGTGTGTAGTGACCGGTACATTTCAGAGGCGGTATAGTACAGAATATGATTCATTAGTATCGTGGTATTATATTAATACCGGTATACCGTACAATCCTAGTTTATACTAGATATTGCAATTGTATTCAACTGGTTATTCATGGATCTATTTCATACTGTTTGATCGTGTGGTTTAACCTTAGCTTGTTAATATGATACCGGGTAGTACTACGTTTCAAGCACTGCAATACAACAACAATTTGATCTTTAATAAATCGCCACAGAAATACGTGTTTTATGCCACGCCTTCTTTGTCTCATTTTGTCCACCAAACGTTTTATACTGTGCGTGAATACACAAAGGTGAGCTTTGTTGATGTTATTGACTTTTTGGAGTGCTAATCAGGCATATTTGGTCACTACATGACTGCAAGCTAATATCTAACATGTCTCATGACACATTGTCTGTATGTAATATTGGCTGCATTTCTGATAGCTGTTAGTTTGCCATGTTGTTCCAGACCACAGCAAACGTTACCCAGTTTGCAAAGATTGTAATAAATCCATTAGAAGACGACAGCCTGCCATTTTCTTTAACTTGGACACACACATCTATACCTTTGGCCATTTTAAGAAAGTCATTTCCAGGAGTTATCTCACCTTCTAAGAAATTGTTTGCTAATGTTTTCCAATGTTGTAAAAATGTGTAGAATAAATATTGCATTTCAACATTTCTGTCAACAAAGATTTGCATCAGCCTGCGACACATAGTCATTTTGATAGTAGGCTACTATAGCTAATTAGCCACTTATGTCATGTGTTGCCATCATTATAACACTTCTATAAGTCTTTTAATTTTTTGCAGCTCCAGACCATCCATCCATCCATTTTCTACCGCTTATTCCATTTGGGGTCGCGGGGGGCGCTGGAGCCTATCTCAGCTACAATCGGGCGGAAGGCAGCGTACACCCTGGACAAGTCGCCACCTCATCGCAGGGCCAACACAGATAGACGGACAACATTCACACTCACATTCACACACTAGGACCAATTTAGTGTTTCCAATCAACCTATCCCCAGGTGCATGTCTTTGGAGGTGGGAGGAAGCCGGAGTACCCGGAGGGAACCCACGCAGTCACAGGGAGAACATGCAAACTCCACACAGAAAGATCCCGAGCCCGGGATTGAACCCAAGACTACTCAGGACCTTCGTATTGTGAGGCAGATGCACTAACCCCTCTTCCACCGTGCTGCCCGGCTCCAGACCGATTACTTTTTTGTATTTGTGGTCCAATATGGCTCTTTCAACATTTTGGGTTGCCGACCCCTGTCCTATACCAAGATGCATTAATGTGAAAATGCTGTTGTAAATAGACAGACTGGATACAGAGTATGTTATCGTTCAATCAAAATGCACACATTCAGCGACACCGGGCTCTTTAGCACTGGCACGGCCACCTGACTCATTGTCCCTTATACGTGTTTAAATTAAAAATATGAATGTCTTATACAAAGCGGTGCAGAATAACAACATATGTTTATTCGTGGCATTACACCCAGTTTGTAAAAAAAATAAATACAACAACAACACTATTTTATAAGAGGGCGGTCTCCATCAAGTTGGGAGTCATTGGCCAATGTTTTATAACAATTAACTAGAGAATACAAGCAATTCCATCTTTTAGTCCTTGTTCAAAATTATGTGTGTTTTCCTTAGATCATTTCATATCATGTGCCAGAGAAAATATGTTAACATATCACATATTCTCTTAAGAATGATTCTGTGATCATCATTATCATCACCATCAACTCACCAACACTGATGCCTCTTAAATTAACTGATTATTTTGAGATAAGGGATGTGCTTTTGTAAATATTGAGCCTTTTAGGTGAAACATATTGAAAAATTAAAGGGGGACATTATCACCAGACCTATTTAAGCGTCAATATATACCTTGATGTTGCAGAAAAAAGACCATATATTTTTTTAACCGATTTCCGAACTCTAAATGGGTGAATTTTATATTATTCACTCTCGGGAAGCAACCCGCCATTTTCTCACTTTCATCGGTGTGTTGTCGGAGGGTGTAACAACACGAACAGGGACGGATTCAAGTTGCACCAGTGGCCCAAAGATGCGAAATTGGCAAGAAATTGAACGTTTGTTCCGTACACTTTACCGACGAAAGCTATGCTACGACAGAGATGGCAAGAATGTGTGGATATCCTGCGACACTCAAAGCAGATGCATTTCCAACGATAAAGTCAAAGAAATCTGCCGCCAGACCCCCATTAAATCTGCCTGAGTGTGTGAGCAATTCAGGGACAAAGGACCTCGGTAGCATGGCAAGCAATGGCGGCAGTTTGTTCCCGCAGACGAGCGAGCTATCGACCCTAGCTTCCCTGGCCTGCTGACATCAACTCCAAAACTGGACACATCAGCTTTCAGGAAAAGAGCGCGGATGAGGGTATGTCTACAGAATATATTAATTAAAGAAAATTGGGCTGTCTGCACTCTCAAAGTGCATGTTGTTGCCAAATGTATTTCATATGCTGTAAACCTAGTTCATAGTTGTTAGTTTCCTTTAATGCCAAACAAACACATACCAATCGTTGGTTAGAAGGCGATCGGCGAATTCGTCCTCGCTTTCTCCCGTGTCGCTGGCTGTCGTGTCGTTTTCGTCGGTTTCGCTTGCATACGGTTCAAACCGATATGGCTCAATAGCTTCAGTTTCTTCTTCAATTTCGTTTTTGCTACCTGCCACACTACAACCATCCGTTTCAATACATGCGTAATCTGTTGAATCGCTTAAGCCGCTGAAATCCGAGTCTGAATCCGAGCTAATGTCGCTATAGCTTGCTGTTCTTTCCGCCATGTTTGTTTGTGTTGGCTTCACTATGTGACGTCACAGGAAAATGGACGGGTGTTTATAACGATGGTTAAAATCAGGCACTTTGAAGCTTTTTTTAGGGATATTGCGTGATGGGTAAAATTTTGAAAAAAACTTCGAAAAATATATTAAGCCACTGGGAACTGATTTTTAATGGTTTTAACCATTCTGAAATTGTGATACTGTTCCCTTTTAAGGACTTTAGCTAGACTGGTTCGATTGCAGTTGTATTCTGTTTTAATTACATTGAAACTAACACAAGTCAGACTGAAGTCACAATGTACTGCTCATATTTATGAAATGAATACCATTCTAGCTTAAAACAGTATACAGTATCTGGTTTGGATAAAGGCATTCATTTGGAAGGGAATCAAATGCCTGTGGCTTTAAAGACCTGCCCAGGGTTCAGGTTGTTAAAGCAGAAATAATTGCGGAGGTGCACGCTCCATTAAAGCAACTCTTTAATACAATAATCATTCAATTAAAAATCCCTTGTAGCAGCTGCCATACCGTATTTGGATCAAAGGATCAGGTTATTTACATTACAGTGAAAACTGTACATATGTTTATGTTTATGTATTCTTTCTGCATTTGTATGGGTACACTCTGTGTTCTCCAGCTTTGTCCCATTGTCCAAAAAATATGTATGTATATGTTCTTTGTTCACCAAGTACCACATCAGAACACACATAAAACACAATAGCGTAGTAGGCCTAAGTATATATTAAAAACAAGGTAGAGGTTTTATTTAACAAGAATGTTTATTATTTTTGGCTACTGTGTATAGGGATGATGTTTGATAAGAAATTATCGAGTTCGAGCCTATTATCGAATCCTCTTATCGAACCGATTCCTTATCGATTCTCTTATCGAGTCCAGATAGGTTGTTGTATATGGAAAAAAACACACAATATTTGGTTTAACAAAAGCTCACTTTTATTATATAAGAAAAAAATAAAATCTAATAAATAAATAAATATTGACTGTTGCCCCCCTAACAAAATAAAATAAAATAAATAAATATTGACTGTTGTTACCCAAAGTATATTAAGTGGGATTTTTCAGAAAAACAAATATATACAGTAACACAAAAACAACTGTGATCACTATAGGTGTATAAATAATAATATAGTGTTTAATAAAATCAGTCCCTTGGGCACAAAACTGAAAATAATACAGCTCTCCAAAAAGTGCACTTCTGCTGCTATTTGACATAACTGTTTGTAATGATGCTTTGACATTTTTGCACTTTATTACTTTATTGAAAGAAAATTCTATGAAGAGAAAAGTTGTTTGCAAATATGGTTACAAAGCTGAAAAATGAAAAGTTAAAGCTAAAGAAAGAAATACACTTTATTGAGTTAACATTATTTCTTTATAGGGGGAAAGATATGATGTTATGAGCTAGGGAATATAACAACTACACTACCCATCATGCAACGGGAGTGACGAGCATGCGCGCTATCCCCGAAAAGTGTTGTTGCATGTCGCCACCCGGCAGCTAAGAATGAGGTTATGAGCACGCTGTGAAAGTAAACGTCGAGAACTCAGCCAACACGCCTCGTCTGCATTATTTATAATTAGACAGACAACACATATACCGTGTGATTTTGTTTTGTTTACAAGGAAAGAAAAACAAAAGTTAAAAAAGGGAGATATGTTGTATATATATGTATGTGCTGCGGTTGCTTTAAGAACGCTGCGACAGCTGCCGTAAAGGAGGTGCGTTGCTAGCCTGGTTGCTATGTTTCCGGTTGGTTGTAAAAGTGTTCGTCATGTGTTTGTACCCTGCTCAAATCTCTCAGTAAAGTTATTCATTGGATTATACCTTTTGTTTTGAACTTTATTACACCTTGGAGCGCTTTTTCCGGTCCATTGTTTTTCCTGCTTTCGCTATATGCGCCTAATGACTGAGCTACGTGACGTCATTTCTTGTAATGTACCACGGGGCATTTCTGGTCAGGGCGGGATTCGTTCCCAGGGATTCGAATAAAGAACCAACTCTTTTTCTTTACTATAGTGGTCTCGATTACAGGTACCGGTTCACAAAAAGGGATTCGAGTCCGAGGACTCGGTTCTTTTCTTATCGAACAACCGGGAAAACCGGTTTCGAGTATCATCCCTAACTTTGTAACATTACAACCCGCCTGGTCCAGCACCTGTGTCCAGCCCGAGGCTCAAAGCCAGGACCCTTGATTGAGGGTCAAGCGTGCCAGCAACAAGTTAAAAGCCCCAGTTGACATCTGTTACACTCACACCCCCTTAATCTCACTCGGATCCGTGTCACGGTTCCAATGTAACAAACCTGTGTAGATCCACCCTTTTCACACTGCCTGGGATTGAACCTGGGTTCACAGATTGAGAGTTGGGAGCGCTCGCTATGAACTAAAAGGGAGGTTTACCGACGTATTCCCGCACAGCTGCACCATCTGGCACCTTGCATTAAGTTAAGTCAACGATTGTCACACACACACACACTAGGTGTGGTGAAATGTGTCCTCTGCATTTGACACATCCCCATGTCCAGCCCCTGGGAGGTGAGGCTCGGGAATCTTTTGGTGATTTAACCCCCAATTCCAACCCTTGATGCTGAGTGCCAAGCAGGGAGGCAATGGGTCCCATTTTTATAGTCTTTTGTATAGAGATGTCCGATAATGGCTTTTTTGCCGATATCGGATAGCGGGGGGTGTATATTGTAGCGTCCCGGAAGAGTTAGTGCTGCAAGGGATTCTGGGTATTTGTTCTGTTGTGTTTTCGTTGTGTTACGGTGCGGATGTTCTCCCGGAATGTGTTTGTCATTCTTGTTTGGTGTGGGTTCACAGTGTGGCGCGTATTTGTAACAGTGTTAAAGTTGTTTATACGGCCACCCTCAGTGTGACCTGTATGGCTGTTGACCAAGTATGAATGGCATTCACTTGTGTGTGTGAAAAGCCGTAAATATTATATGATTGGGCCGGCACGCAAAAGCAATATTGCTGTCTGGGTGGAAATTGGGAGACATTCGGCAGAATGGTTGCCCCGGGAGATTTTCGGGAGGGGCACTGAAATTCAGGAGTGTCTCGGGAAAATCGGGAGGGTTGGCAAGTATGACTGGGAGACGCAACTGCTCTGTACTTCTCCCTACGTTTTATAAAGTCATACATTTTACTTTTTGAAACCAATACCGATAATTTCCCATATTACATTTTAAAGCATTTATCGGCCGATAATATCGGCAGTCCCATACCATCGGACATCTCTACTTTAATATGACTCGGCCGGGATTTGAACTGACAACCTCCCAGTCTGAGGGCGGACTCTCTAACCACAAGGCCACTGTGTAGCTCTATAAATAAGGACACAGTAATAGAATACAGTTATAGCAAAAGCATAATCATCTATTCAGCAGATGACAAAATAAAATTATTATTATTATCAATGCTTAACATGAATGCATGCTTGTGTATGTGTTCACAAGGTTTCATTCGTGACGACTGGGTTATTTGTGGAAAAGTAAACAAATTATGTTTGATCAAGGAGATTAAAAAAAAAAAACTTTTAATATTACAAGACACGGTTACAGTTAAAAAGCAAATTGTCTTCCAAATTGTAAACGCCACACTTTTTGCTATTAGTTTGCCCGCATGCTCATTCTTCATCACTTGAGAAATAGCTTTGTATTTTTATCTTGTTGGCTGCTTTTTGAGCCAAGAAGCACATTACATGAGTCTTTGTTTTATTGTGTTCAGCAAATTAATAAATGGGAATCACAAGGGGAAAAATAGATATGAAAATGTGTACTTTGCATTATTGAAAAGCCCATCCACTAAAGGTTACCAGCAGCTATTGTAGTACAATCTGTGAAATGTAATTAGAGTCTCTGTGAGAGAGCAGCACAGATAAAGCTGCCGCTGCCATTATGGAGTCCCTCATAACATTTTGCTTCCCCCTGAAACTTATTCTCTGTGAACTAATTTTGCATGACATATTGCATTTCTGCTTCAGCTATCATGAGGCTACCTGTGAATTAAACTGGGTTTGCAATGCAGCAAATTTCCAGATTACATTTTGGACATGCAGCTATCTCATATTTTCTGATTTATTATACTGTATTTCACACTAAACAACACGTGCATTACTGAAAATCATGTTTGCTGTGGCATTATGTACTTCAATATGTTTGTATACATATGCTGTGACATATACATATATATATATATATATATATATATATATATATATATATATATATATATATATATATATATATATATATATATATATATATTCAGTCGCGGTCAAAAGTTTACATACAGCTGTTTGGCCACAATTCCCAGCAATATGTTTGGAAGAGAAAGAGCGAGGCCTTTAATCCTAGGAACACCATTCCTACCGTCAAGCATTGTGTGGTAGTATTATGCTCTAGGCCTGTTTTGCTGCCAATGGAACTGGTGCTTTAAATGGGACAATGAAAAAGGAGGATTACTTCCAATATCTTCAGGACAACCTAAAATTATCAGCCCGGAGGTTGGGTCTTGGGCGCAGTTGGGTGTTCCAACAGGACAATGACCCCAAACACACGTCAAAAATGGTAAAGGAATGGGTAAATCAGGCTAGAATTAAGGTTTTAGAATGGCCTTCCCAAAGTCCTGACTTAAACGTGTAGACAATGCTTAAGAAACAAGTCCATGTCAGAAAACCAACAAATTTAGCTGAACTGCACCAATTTTGTCAAGAGGAGTGGTCAAGAATTCAACCAGAAGCTTGTGGATGGCTACCAAAAGTGCCTTATTGCAGTGAAACTTTTCAAGGAACATGTAACCAAATATTAACATTAATTTATGTATACTTTTGACCCAGCAGATTTGGTCTCATTTTCAGTAGACCCATAATATATTCATAAAAGAACCAAACTTCATGAATTTTTTTGTGACCAACAAGTATGTGCTCCAATCACTCTATCAAAAAAAAAAACAGAGTTGTAGAAATTATTGGAAACTCAAGACAGCCATGACATTATGTTCTTTACTAGTGTATGTAAACTTTTGATCGCGACTGTATATATATATACATACATACATTTACATACATACACACACATAAATATATATAAATATACATATATATATATATATATATATATATATATATATATATATATATATATATATATATATATGTATATATATATATATATATATATATATATATATATATATATATATATATATATATGTATGTGTGGGAAAAAAAATCACAAGACTATTTCATCTCTGAGAGATGAAATAGTCTTGTGATTTTTTTTCCCACACATACATATATTGCGCTCTACTACTGTATCGAGCACTATTTTTATATATATATATATATATATATATATATATATATATATATATATATATATATATATATATATATATATATATATATATATATATATATATATATAAATATATATATATATATGTATATATGTATATATATATATATATATATATATATATATATATATATATATATATATATATATATATATATATATACCGTATTTTTCGGACTATAAGTCGCAGTTTTTTTCATAGTTTGGCCGGGCTCTAGTGCGACTTATATATGGTTTTTCCTTCTTTACTATGCATTTTCGGCAGGTGCGACTCATACTCCGGAGCGATTTATACTCCGAAAAATACGGTACATATATATATATATATATATATATATATATATATATATATATATATATATATATTTATATATATATATATATACACAGTATATATATATATATAAATATATATATATATTTATATATATATATATATATATATATATATATATATATATATATATATATTTATATATATATATATATATATATATATATATATATATATATATATATATATGTATATATATACATATATATACATACAAATAAACGATATAATATATATATATATATATATATATATATATACATACAAATAAACGATATAATATATATATATATATATATACATACAAATTAACGATATATATATATATATATATATATATATATATACATATATATATATACACATATATATATACATACAAATTAACGATATAATATATACATATATATATATATATATATATATATATATATATATATATATATATATATACACATATATATATACATACAAATTAACGATATAATATATACATATATATATATATATATATATATATACTCACAAATTAACGAGTTAACACATGTAAATTGATCACAAAAAACCATCACATTAATCAAGTACACCCAAAGATTAATCATGCAATTTATTTTGACCGTACAAGCAAGGCCGTAACTTGACAAATACCAGGGTCAAAAATATGTGTTCCAAGAGTGTGTATGTGTATCCCAGCACCATATAAATAAAATTAACTGCGTGGGTTCCCTTCGGGTACTCCAGCTGCCTCCCGCCTCCAAAGACATGCACCTGGGGATAGGTTGATTGGCAACACTAAAATGGCCCTAGTGTGTGAATGTGAGTGTGAATGTTGTCTGTCTATCTGTGTTGGCCCTGTGATGAGGTGGCTTGCTGGCAATTTCCGCTTAAAAAAAAAAAAACAGTATTTAGGATTAAACTAGTAACAGGGTTTGAATAAATAAATGACCAACATTGAAAATATTTGTGATATTATTATTTTTTTCTATACATATACAACACTTCCTTATGGGCTAAATAACATAAAATGGTGTATATTTGGTCAACATTTTGCATAGATTTTTTTACAGACTATCTTCAATCCACCGTCTCTTCAGGATGCACCATTTTGTGAGCGGTCGACTGAGTATTCTCTCCACCATGTTGTACTTTTTGTCGCTTCCATAAGATCAAACTATACGCTACTTTGCATTAGAAATGGCAACAGCAGAGGATGCATGTACATGTACGAGCCAGTCTGCCCCACAACAAGAGGACAAAAAAAAAGAAGGAACTTATTGGCTACAACGTCAGAGTCACGCAAAGCTCTTTGGGTAAATCTCTACCATACAGGTAAAAGCCAGTAAATTAGAATATTTTGAAAAACTTGATTTATTTCAGTAATTGCATTCAAAAGGTGTAACTTGTACATTATATTTATTCATTGCACACAGACTGATGCATTCAAATGTTTATTTCATTTAATTTTGATGATTTGAAGTGGCAACAAATGAAAATCCAAAATTCCGTGTGTCACAAAATTAGAATATTACTTAAGGCTAATACAAAAAAGGGATTTTTAGAAATGTTGGCCAACTGAAAAGTATGAAAATGAAAAATATGAGCATGTACAATACTCAATACTTGGTTGGAGCTCCTTTTGCCTCAATTACTGCGTTAATGCGGCATGGCATGGAGTCGATGAGTTTCTGGCACTGCTCAGGTGTTATGAGAGCCCAGGTTGCTCTGATAGTGGCCTTCAACTCTTCTGCGTTTTTGGGTCTGGCATTCTGCATGTTCCTTTTCACAATACCCCACAGATTTTCTATGGGGATAAGGTCAGGGGAGTTGGCGGGCCAATTTAGAACAGAAATACCATGGTCCGTAAACCAGGCACGGGTAGATTTTGCGCTGTGTGCAGGCGCCAAGTCCTGTTGGAACTTGAAATCTCCATCTCCATAGAGCAGGTCAGCAGCAGGAAGCATGAAGTGCTCTAAAACTTGCTGGTAGACGGCTGCATTGACCCTGGATCTCAGGAAACAGAGTGGACCGACACCAGCAGATGACATGGCACCCCAAACCATCACTGATGGTGGAAACTTTACACTAGACTTCAGGCAACGTGGATCCTGTGCCTCTCCTGTCTTCCTCCAGACTCTGGGACCGCGATTTCCAAAGGAAATGCAAAATTTGCATGGTTGGGTGATGGTTTGGGGTGCCATGTCATCTGCTGGTGTCGGTCCACTCTGTTTCCTGAGATCCAGGGTCAACGCAGCCGTCTACCAGCAAGTTTTAGAGCACTTCATGCTTCCTGCTGCTGACCTGCTCTATGGAGATGGAGATTTCAAGTTCCAACAGGACTTGGCGCCTGCACACAGCGCAAAATCTACCCGTGCCTGGTTTACGGACAATGGTATTTCTGTTCTAAATTGGCCCGCCAACTCCCCTGACCTTAGCCCCATAGAAAATCTGTGGGGTATTGTGAAAAGGAAGATGCAGAATGCCAGACCCAAAAACGCAAAAGAGTTGAAGGCCACCTGGGCTCTCATAACACCTGAGCAGTGCCAGAAACTCATCGACTCCATGCCACGCCGCATTAACGCAGTAATTGAGGCAAAAGGAGCTCCAACCAAGTATTGAGTATTGTACATGCTCATATTTTTCATTTTCATACTTTTCAGTTGGCCAACATTTCTAAAAATCCCTTTTTTGTATTAGCCTTAAGTAATATTCTAATTTTGTGACACACGGAATTTTGGATTTTCATTTGTTGCCACTTCAAATCATCAAAATTAAATGAAATAAACATTTGAATGCATCAGTCTGTGTGCAATGAATAAATATAATGTACAAGTTACACCTTTTGAATGCAATTACTGAAATAAATCAAGTTTTTCAAAATATTCTAATTTACTGGCTTTTACCTGTATATGGCGGGTATATTTAACTGGCGGCCCGAGGGCCACAACAGGCCTACCAAAGCTTTACATCTGGCACGCCGAACATCGCCCAAAGAGGTTGATCAAACCAGTCAAACGAGGGTTGCTTATGAATGCAGAACTGATGCCGCCACCACACAGGTGGAAACAGCGAGGCATATGCATCACAATGAAGCAGCAGTGGGTGAGTAGAAGAAAGTTACTCATTCAAACCAAAAATGCCACTATCAACTAGAGATGTCCGTTAATGGCTTTTTGGCCGATATCCGATATTCCGATATTGTCCAACTCTTAATTACCGATTCCAATATCAACCGATACCGATATATACAGTCGTGGAATTAACACATTATTATGCCTAATTTTGTTGTGATGCCCCGCTGGATGCATTAAACAATGTAACAAGGTTTTCCAAAATAAATCAACTCAAGTTATGAAGTTTATTATTGAAGTCACAAAGTGCATTATTTTTTTTTAACATGCCTCAAAACAGCAGCTGGGAATTTGGGACATGCTCTCCCTGAGAGAGCATGAGGAGGTTGAGGTGGGCGGGGTTGGGGATGTGGGGTTGAGGTGGGGGCTGGGGGGTTAGCGGGTGTATATTGTAGCGCCCTGGAAGAGTTAGTGCTGCAAGGGTTTCTGGGTATTTGTTCTGTTGTGTTTATGTGCGGATGTTCTCCCGAAATGTGTTTGTCATGATAATATTGGCAGTCCGATATTATCGAACATCTCTACTATCAACCCTGAAAAAAATTTAAATATGTCGCCAAAATCTGACTTTTAACAGCGACTGCACAGCAGCGTATGAATGTATTGAAATGGTGATGTCATTTGTATTCGTGGTCATGTTGTTTTTTGGCTGAATAACTCACTTGGGATCAAAGCTCTTTTTATACATGTAGCACTGAATTGGACCAATCGAGGGCTATAACGCTACACCTTGGTTTTAATCGAGTTGAGCCACATAGAGTACAAGCCAAACGTTTGGACACGCCTTCTCCTCATTCAATGCCTTTTCTTTATTTTCATGACTATTTACATTGTAGATTGTCACGGAAGGCATCACAACTATGAATGAACACATTTGTACTTAACAAAAAAATTATGAAATAACTGAAAACATGTTTTATATTCTAGTTTTTCCAAAATAGCCAACCCTTTGCTCTGATTACTGCTTTGTACACTTTTGGCATTCTCTCGATGAACTTCAAGCACACCTGTGAAGTGAAAACCATTTAGAAATAGAATAGAAAGTACTTTATTGATCACTGGGAGAAATTCAGCACCACAGTTCACTCACAATAGTCAAGAATAATAATAAATAATGTAATATATATAATATATAAATAATATAAATATATTCTACATATACTTTACATTTCAGGTGACTACCTTTTGAAGCTCATCAACAGACACAACATGTTAAAAGATATTAACAGTAAATGAAGAAGTAGTTTAATAATTCATTTTATACCACTTGTCCTTAATAATTTTGACAAAATAATAGAATAATAAATGTCACTGCATATGTCAGCAGACTAAATTAGGAGCCTTTGTTTGTTTACTTACTACTAAAAGACAAGTTGACTAGTATGTTCACTATTTTATTTAAGGACTTAACTGCAATAAGAAACATATGTTTAATGTACCCTAAGATTTTTTGTTAAACTAAAGCTAATAATGCAATTTTTTTGTGGTCCATTTATATAGAAAAGTATCGAAAAGTACCGAAATAATTTTAGTACCGGTACCAAAATATTGGTATCGGTACAAATAGGGATGTCCGATAATGGCTTTTTGCCGATATCCGATATTCCGATATTGTCCAACTCTTTAATTACCGATACCGATATCAACCGATATATGCAGTCGTGGAATTAACACATTATTATGCCTAATTTGGACAACCAGGTATGGTGAAGATAAGGTACTTTAAAAAAAATAAAAATAAAATAAGATAAATAAATTAAAAACATTTTCTTGAATAAAAAAGAAAGTAAAACAATATAAAAACAGTTACATAGAAACTAGTAATTAATGAAAATGAGTAAAATTAACTATTAAAGGTTAGTACTATTAGTGGACCAGCAGTACGCACAATCATGTGTGCTTACGGACTGTATCCCTTGCAGACTGTATTGATATATATTGATATATAATGTAGGAACCAGAATATTAATAACAGAAAGAAACAACCCTTTTGTGTGAATGAGTGTGAATGAGTGTAAATGGGGGAGGGAGGTTTTTTGGGTTGGTGCACTAAGTTTAAGTGTATCTTGTGTTTTTTATGTTGATTTAATTAAAAAAAAAAAAAAACGATACCGATAATAAAAAAAAAACCGATACCGATAATTTCCGACATTACATTTTAACGCATTTATCGCACATCTCTAGGTACTACACTACATTACAGTATATAATAAAGTTACAATAACTGATATTATTGTTTTCTACAAACATATTTTGGTCTAATTAAAGGTTTTAGCCATCCAACATAGCTAATATAAACTATAGGAAAAAAGTTGACACAACATTTATAAACAGAAAGTCATGTTCAATTTTAGTCACACAGTCTTTATACATAAGTCAGTTGTCTTTGTTCATGATTCCCTCTTCTCAGATAAGGCTGCTTCCATTTTAATGATGTCTCCCCATGAAAGGAGTGATAATAGAAGCCAACTGAGCCAAAAGTTGAACAAAAAGGAGAAATGATTAAGGAAGCTTATTAAAAGCAACCTTGTAGATTCAGACGCATGATGGAGAGCACATTATGAGGCCTGATCCTTTTCAAATGACACCACAGTTTCCCGTGCACGCCGAAAAATCAGATTAGGGTGACAAGCACTGAGTGATACTGCAAACCTGTTAATAACATGAAAATTAGAAGGGGCTCATGCAAAGAAAGGAGATTAATTTAGCTGGAGTCCATCTTGCACAAATTGCGAAGTTGTGAATATGTTTTCAGATAATGAGCCTTCCTACTTGTCAGCTCACTTGTCATTTTCTGTAATTAATGTTAAGGAAGACTCCTTCCTGATGGTTCATATTACTCATGTACCAGGAACATTTCTCCCCAGAAATAATTTACATTTATTATCATCAGTCTGTTTGTGTGGTTTATTTCACAGTGGAGTAATTTATTGCAGCCGCCTTTCCCTCGCCTTGATTAGTCAGACTGAGATGTAATTTATTTATTTTTTGACCATGAAAATGGAATGTATTTTTTGCATAGTGAGGTATTTTATCCCTTTCTAATTTTTCTTTAATTTTTTTTTGTGCGTTACGGTAATTTATTATGCAGTATTGAGTGAATATATAAAGTAGAGAATAATGAAATTACACATTTATTTTTCTATACACAATAAGCTTTATTCCGACAGGTGCTTGCAGATATCACTGAAACGGATTTAGTCCACAGTGGTGTGACCATAGCTCAAAGAAATATTCATTTAAGACAGATTCTTAAATAAGCCTGGCTGAGAATCTGAGCTTTTGCTTTTCTTTGCACCGGTAAATTTATAAGCCCACTTCTTAAATGTATTATTCATCCAAGCATGTAAATAATGCATGTGCGGGTTCCATAGTAAATTAACCCTTTACCTTACCAGGGGCACAGGAGTCATTGTTTTGAAAGGCAATTATGTCATTTAATGAATGTTGTAATTAATACTTTAATTAGCTTAAACACCCTGCAACTGGGTGCCACTACTAAGCCGTCTTAATTAGATGGATTGAAGAGTTTCATATACGATTTATTTCTTTTTTTTTGTGTCACGATAGAGTGCAGAAAAGTACACTGTTATAGTTAAAAAAATTTGTTTTTCTATATTTTCAGTAAAAAAAAAAGTATTATGCTAATGATGCTATGTTGTGGTAAGTTGTCTGTATTTGTATAGTGCTTTACTATACCCAGAGCGCTTTACATTACACACTAAAAAATGCTGGGTTATTTTGATAACCCAAATTATGAGTTCCAAGTGTTGGGTTACATTTTTGAGTTATTTTTATGAAGAGCAATCCATTTTTTGGGTTGTAAGGGTATTATTTTAACAAAATGTATGGGTTTTCAAAACGATAGACCATTTTTGGGTTGTTTTTCAATAAGTAACGAATTTTCGGGTAAAAGGCTTTTTTTAATTAAAAAGGTCCTTTTTTTCTTGAAGGGAATTTTATTAAGGATTAATTAACATTATTTACAATCACAAATTTTATGGACATTAAAATATTTAAGCATGCTTTTTTCAGTGATGTACCCCCTGTGAACATTTTTTTTGATTCAAGTACCCCCTAATCAGAGCAAAGCATTTTTGGTTGAAAAAAAAGAGATAAAGAAGTAAATTACAGCACTATGTCATCAGTTTCTGATTTATTGAATTGTATAACAGTGCAAAAATATTGCTCATTTGTAGTGGTCTTTCTTGAACTATTTGGAAAAAAAGATAGTTTTTTATTTATATTTATAAAGGATTTTTTAATTGTTGCTATTTTTAATATATTTAAAAAAAAATCTCACGTACCCCTTGGCATACCTTCAAGTCCCCCTAGGGCAGGGGTGCTCACACTTTTTCTGCAGGCGAGCTACTTTTCAATTGATCAAGTCGTGGGGATATACCTCATTCATATATATAATTTATATTTACTTATTTATGAAATATATGTTTTTGTTAACAAGTTACAGGTGTTTAATGATAATGCAAGCATGTTTAACACATATACTTAATATTGTTAAAAAATGAAAGGTGTTTAATGACAATACAAGTATGTTTAATACATATAGTTAATATTGGGCAGCACGGAGGGAGAGGGGTTAGTGCATCTGCCTCACAATACGAAGGTCCTGAGTAGTCTTGGGTTCAATCCCGGGCTCGGGATATTTCTGTGTGGAGTTTGCATGTTCTCCCCGTGACTGCGTGGGTTCCCTCCGGGTACTCCGGCTTCCTCCCACCTCCAAAGACATGCACCTGGGGATAGGTTGATTGGCAACACTAAATTGGCCCTAGTGTGTGGATGTGAGTGTGAAAGTTGTCTGTCTATCTGTGTTGGCCCTGCGATGAGGTGGCGACTTGTCCAGGGTGTACCCCGCCTTCCGCCCGATTGTAGCTGAGATAGGCTCCAGCGCCCCCCGCGACCCCAAAAGGGAATAAGCGGTAGAAAATGGATGGATTGATAGTTAATATTGTTTACAAGTTAAAGGTGTTTAAAGATAATGCAAGCATGTTTAACACATATAGTTAATATTGTTAACAAAATAAAGGTGTTTAATTATAATACAAGCATGTTTAACACATAGTTAATATTGTTTATAAATTAAAGGTGTTTAATGATAATACAAGAATGTTTAATACATATAGTTAATATTGTTAACAACTTAAAGGTGTTTAAAGATAATACAAGTATGTTTAACACATATAGATTCCTTTCTTTCATGAAGACAAGAATATAAGTTGGTGTATTACCTGATTGTGATGACTTGAATTGATTGGACAGTGGTGTTGATAATGTCCGCATTTCCGAATGGAGGAGAAAAAAAGTCCTCCTTTCTGTCCAATACCACATGAAAGTGGTTGGTTTTTGGCATCTTATTTGTCCAGCTTCCATACTCCTTTGTATACACTTTACAAGAAATACATTGTCGGCAAACTCTGTAGCTTGCTAGCTTGTGCACGCCAGCTTTCTGAGACTCTTATTTTGTTAGTGCAACTGTGCAACTGTGCAGTCGGTCTTTGGAGTTTTGACGACAGGTACGGCGCCAGAGTCTGTTGAAATAAAGTGTTTCTCGCCTTCCAGTCGGTAATTTTGCTGAGCTGGCAGCAGCCAGCGTCATCTCAGAAGACCCTCGGGTGCCGTGAATGTCAATCAAGTGACAAAAGTGACGTTATAGTGAAGATTTATGGTCGCTCATTTTTAGGACTATTTTTTTAATGCCTGGCTGGTGATCGACTGACACACCCTCCAAGATCGACCGGTAGCTCGCGATCGACGTAATGAGCACCCCTGCCCTAGGGGTACGCGAATCCGCATTTGAGAACCACTGCTTTAGAGAACTACTAATGTCATGTTTGTTTAGTTTTTGACTCCCTCAGTTCCTGTTTTGAGCACCCCTGGGTTTGTGCTTTAGTTGCCATGACTGCAGATTATTTTCACCTGCCTCTGATTGGTGTTGGGGACGCTCACCTGCTACTGGGCACTAACCAGAGAGTTACTTATTCCCTGCTTTTCTTATTTGCTTCGACGCAACAGTTACAACGGCTACTAATTTGATTCCTGATCTAAGCTTCGCCTTTTCGTGTGCCTGTTTGCATGCTAAGCTTTTCTTGTTCGCCATTCCGTTAGCTTCCTGTGCTATTGGCACGCTGGTGCTCTTTTGTTTGTATTTCGCATGATCTATGGACAATAAATAATTTCCTTACCTGCACTTTGCCTCTGGAGTCCCGTCGGCATCGGCATTTTTTTGTTGTTGTTTTTTGTCATAAAAAAAAAAAAAAATCATGTGTGCTTTTGGACTGTATCCCTGCAGACTGTATTGGTCTATATTGATATATAATGTAGGAACCAGAAATATTAATAACATGTGAATAAGGGTAAATGGGGGAGGGAGGTTTTCTGGGTTGGTGCACTACTTGTAAGTGTATCTTGTGTTTTTTATGTTGATTGAATTAAAAAAAATAATTTCTTGTCCGGTACCAATCGATCCACGGACCAGTACCGGACCGTGGCCCGGTGGTTGGGGACCACTGCGATAGAACACCTTTGGGATGAATTAGAACCGAGACTGAGAGCCAGGCCTTCTCGACCAACATCAGTGTGTGACCTCACCAATGCGCTTTTGGAAGAATGGTCATCATATAGAAACCCTATGGGTTAGGAATGGGATAGCACTACAAGTTCATATGTGAGTCAAGGCAGGTGGGCAAATACTTTTGGCAATATAGTGTATGTAATTATTTGCAAGACCTACCAGCCTCCATGTTATTCCCAAAGTACAGGTGCAGTCAGCTAAGCCCCAAATTGTACAAACCCCGTTTCCATATGAGTTGGGAAATTGTGTTAGATGTAAATATAAACTGAATACAATGATTTGCAAATCATTTTCAACCCATATTCAGTTGAATATGCTACAAAGACAACATATTTGATGTTCAAACTGATAAACTTTTTTTTTTTTTTACAAAATAATCGTTAACCTTAAGATTTGATGCCAGCAACACGTGACAAAGAAATTGGGAAAGGTGGCAATAAATACTGATAAAGTTGAGGAATGCTCATCAAACACTTATTTGGAACATCCAAAAGGTAAACAGGCAAATTGGGAACAGGTGGGTGCCATGATTGGGTATAAAAGTAAATTCCATGAAATGCTCAGTCACTCACAAACAAGGATGGGGCGAGGGTCACCACTTTGTCAACAAATGCGTGAGCAAATTGTTGAACAGTTTAAGAAAAACCTTTCTCAACCAGCTGTTGCAAGGAATTTAGGGATTTCACCATCTACGGTCCGTAATAACATCAAAGGGTTCAGAGAATCTGGAGAAATCACTGCACGTAAGCAGCTAAGCCCGTGACCTTCGATCCCTCAGGCTGTACTGCATCAACAAGCGACATCAGTGTGTAAAGGATATCACCACATGGGCTCAGGAACACTTCAGAAACCCACTGTCAGTAACTACAGTTGGTCGCTACATCTGTAAGTGCAAGTTAAAACTCTCCTATGCTAAGATGGACTGTTACAAAGTGGAAAAGTGTTCTGTGGTCTGACGAGTCCACATTTCAAATTGTTTTTGGAAACTGTGGACGTCGTGTCCTCCAGACCAAAGAGGAAAAGAACCATCCGGATTGATATAGGCGCAAAGTGTAAAAGTCAGCATCTGTGATGGTATGGGGGTGTATTAGTGCCCAAGACATGGGTAACTTACACATCTGTGAAGGCGCCATTAATGCTGAAAAGTACATACAGGTTTTGGAGCAACATATGTTGCCATCCAAGCAACGTTACCATGGACGCCCCTGCTTATTTCAGCAAGACAATGCCAAGCCACGTGTTACATCAACGTGGCTTCGTAGTTAAAGAGTGCAGGTACTAGACTGGCCTGCCTGTAGTCCAGACCTGTCTCCCATTGAAAATGTGTGGTGCCTTATGAAGCCTAAAATACCACAACGGAGAACTGTTGAACAACTTAAGCTGTACATCAAGCAAGAATGGGAAATAATTCCACCTGAGAAGCTTAAAAAATGTGTCTCTTCAGTTCCCAAACGTTTACTGAGTGTTGTTAAAAGAAAAGGTGATGTAACACAGTGGTGAACATGCCCTTTCCCAACTACTTTGGCACGTGTTGCAGCCATGAAATTCTAAGTTAATTATTATTTGCAAAAAACAAAACAATTTATGAGTTTGAACATCAAATATCTTGTCTTTGTAGTGCATTCAATTGAATATTGGTTGAAAATGATTTGCAAATCATTGTATTCCGTTTATATTTACATCTAACACAATTTCCCAACTCATATGGAAACAGGGTTTGTATTTGTATCCTTTTCTTTAAACGATAGGTGTTTTCTCCAAAATCAAAACATTATTAGGAACAAATGAAATAGCTAAGGAGTACAGTAATTTTCTATTCATAAACTCTAAGCATAGACACAATTGCGCGTTAAAATTTAAGCACTCTTACACACGCAAAATGAGAAAAAAGACAGAAACTGGTACACATGTAAAACCTGTTTTCTTTATCTTTTTATATTACCTTTTTTTTAAAAGAGTGTATGACAAATTGGGACACATGAAACATTGTGAATAAACTAAGTGCATTTATTCCTTATTACATGTAAGTGCGTCTGTGGAATCCGCCGCTTTCTATTTGGTTGCCTGTGATTTTATCATTGTCATTACAACATTCATTGAACTAAGTGAGGAATCCATCAAAAGCTGACAGCAAGCTGTAGACTAATGGCTGTTAGGCTGTAATATTCTTTAATATGATTTTTATTTGCCCTAATTTCATCTTCTTTTGCACAGGTCCCAAATCGGTAGCACACTTTTTGTGCAGAGAAGTGTTTGCACAGCTTCTACAAATCAGCTTTGGCAAACTTAAGCATGATAAAAAGCACTTAGTTACACAATGGGGACACATTCAAAAATGATGGTGCGCATACATATATACATAAAGATTTTATCTCCCTCATCATCAAACACTTCAATACTCTAAATTAAAAATAGTCATGCGGGTTTCAATTTTGTATACATACGCCGTACTAATTGTACACCTCCTTTTTTCTGTCTGTTCTTACACCTCATGTGCTCGGGAAAAAAAAAAAATCAACCAAGCCTGGAATTGCTTGAAAAACAACAAAACAAATGAAATGGAAATTAATTTTTTGCAACAAGATTATCGAGCCGTGTGACTATTATCTTCCCCTGCTGTTTATCTCAAGTACCAGGAGAGGATGATTTTACAATTAATAGCACCCTTTTGCAATCACTAGATGACACATCTTGAAGAAATGGCCCTTCACATTGCCTTAGCCTGAGCTTCAATAATCTTGACCCTGGGTATTAATGGATGAGTTAATGGCCTGCAGAAATCCTTTAATTTATGCCAGAGTGAATTTAGAATAAGTAATGAATTCTGCTTTTCAAAATGTCCAGACAAGGCATTTCCTTTCAGCCTATCTGAAAAATCTAATTATCATATTATCTCTCTGAACGGGTCCCCTGAACTCATATTCCGCAATATCTGATGGAAATAGTTTTGACGTTCATTACATGGCTCCGGCTTTATTGTGGCTTGCTCGTACATGCTATGACAAAAAGGCACAATGTTTTTGTTTTTTTTTCGTTTTTTCTAGGCAATGATACAAAGAATGGACATGGAGAGAAGAAGTCCCACTTTTGAGGTCCTAAATTAATAGAACTGTAATTATCAAAGTGTAAATTGGTTTGACTCTGCAACTCTCAACCTTTCCTTTTAAACATTTTGACAGAACACGTGACTCCGGGAAAAAGATAAATGGTAAATGGGTTATATATGCGGTATAGTGATTTTCTACCTTGTAAGTACTCAAAGCGCTTTGACACTATTTCCACACTCACCCATTCACACACACATTCACTGATTGCCCTAACCCAGGGATCGGCAACCCGCGGCTCCGGAGCCGCATGCGGCTCTTTGATCACTCTGATGCGGCTCAGCAGCTTACTTGCTGAACCCCCCAATTTTCCCGTGAGACTTCCGGATTTCAGTGCCTCTCGCAGAAAACTCCCGGGATTAATATTCACTGATTTTCACCCTTACAGCTATAATAAGGGCGTGCCATGATGGTACAACATTTGGCGCCCTCTACAATCTGTATTAACAGTGTGCCAGCCCAACATTTGTTATACAATATACATCTTCTGCTTGCACACGTACGTGACAGCAAGGCATACTTGGTCAAAAGCCACACAGGTTACACTGACGGTGACCATATAAAACAACTTTAACACTCTTACTAATAATGCGCCACACTTTGAACCAAAACCAAACAAGAATGACAAACACATTTCGGGAGAACATCTGCACCTTAACACGCCATAGACACAACAGAACAAACACCCAGAATCCCATGCAGCCCTGACTTTTCCGGGCTACATTATACACCCCTGCTACCACCAAACCCCGCCCCCACCCCAAGCCTGCTCCCTCACACATCAACCCCCCACCCCTCTCTGTGCGTCGGTTGACGTGGGCGGGGTTTGGTAGCGGGGGTGTATAATGTATCCCGGAAGAGTTAGGGCTGCATGGGATTCTGGGTATTTGTCCTGTTGTGTTTATGTTGTGCTAAGGTGCAGGTGTTCTCCCGAAATGTGTTGTTAATTCTTGTTTGGTGTGGGTTCACAGTGTGGCGCATTATTAGTAAGAGTGTTAAAGTTTTTTTTATACTGCCACCGTCAGTGTAACCTGTGTGATTGTTGACCAAGTATGCCTTGCTGTCACCTACGTGAGCAAGCGATAGCCACATTCAACATGTGGCTGATCAGGCACGCTGGTTGTAGTGGGCGCTATATGCTGTACCATCACAGCACGCATGACGCCGACAAGCGCTATTCATTTAAAACCCGCGTGCCGCACCAGCTTAAAAATTCCATAAAAAGGTGTGGGCAGCATGTCTGAGACCCCTGGTTTATACAAAGCAAAAAAAAACCTTTGTATGCAGTGTTATTTCATTTCAATCAATCAATCAATCAATGTTTATTTATACAGCCCTAAATCACAAGTGTCTCAAAGGTTTAAAATTTCAAAAATGTTTGCGGCTCCCATTGTTTTCTATAATTTGTGAAACTGGTCAAAATGGCTCTTTGACTGGTAAAGGTTGCCGACCCCTGCCCTAACCACAACCTATCAGGAGCAAGGGTGAAGTGTGTTGCTCAAGGACACAACGGGCATGACTCGGATGGTGGAAGCCATGGATCTGTCATGACTTGGTCCTTGGGTTTAGTTTTTCCAGAAGGCAACGGAAAGTTGGCTCGGGCGAGACGGGAATGTGAGTACATATTTTATTTTTTTTACACTAACAAAGGACAAAAAAAAAAAGAAGCAAACAAAAGGCGCGCACAATGGCGCAGGTAAAAAACTTGGCTAATGAAAACAAAACTTGCACAACGGCAGAAACTATGAACAATGAAAGAAAACTTGCAAACTATGGCAGGAATAAAGAAAACTTACTTGGACGAGAAAACGGCATGAAAAAGCGCAGCAAGGGTCATAAGGGTGTGTGGAGAGTATGATGTGGGATGTCGCCAGGAAGACAAACTGAAAACATTGAACTTAAATACTACAGACATGATTAGTGAAAACAGGAGCGTGACTCAAAACGGGAAACAGGCGCGTGACGTGACAGGTGAAAACGAATGGTTGCTATGGTGACAAAACAAACAAAAGTGCACAAAAAGTCCAAAAACAAAACCGAACATGACTAAAACAAAACATGATCACACAGACATGACAGGATCGAACCGGGAACTACCAACCAAGCCACGCCGTCGCCAAAAAGATTAAAAGAAACTTAGTCACCCTGGCTGGTGAAGGGCAACAATGTCTGTTGATTTTAATGGTGCACCACTCAAAAAATATTTTTATATTTTGATATTGAGACTTTATAATTGTAAGAGGCCCTGCGATGAGGTGGCGACTTGTCCAGGGTGTACCCCGCCTTCCGCCCGATTGTAGCTGAGATAGGCTCCAGCGCCCCCCCGCGACCCCAAAAGGGAATAAGCGGTAGAAAATGGATGGATGGATGGATAATTGTAAGAGGCTGAGTTTTGTGAAAAATAAACATTTGACAAAAAACAAAACAAAAAAAACTTTGCATTATTTACATGGTAAATGCACTTTAAAGGGGAACTGCACTTTTTTGGAATGTTACCTATAATTCACATTCCTTATCGAAGACACGCACACATATGTTGTTCTTGTTTTAATGCAGTGGTTCTTAACCTGAGTCCGATCGAACCCTAGGGGTTCGGTGAGTCGGCCTCAGGGGTTCGCCGCGGAGGTCAAGACACACCCGACTCATCTTGTAAATAAAAACTTCTCCCTATCGGCGTACTATGGATACCTCCAAACAATGTTCCCTCTAATTTTCCATCTGATTTGCAGGTGTGTAATTTGTTGTGAGTTTATGCAATGTGTTGGTTTTGTTCTTTGAACACGGTGATGTTCATGCACGGTTCATTTTGTTCACCAGTAAAAAAACATATAACTTTGTCTTGAATTAAAAAAAAAAACGTTGAATTTTTCACTAAAGAAGGGTTCGGTGAATGTACATATGAAACTGGTAGGGTTCGGTACCTCAAACAAGGTTAAGAACCACTGTTTTAATGCATTTTAACTGTAAATACATGTGAACAAAAGTCTGCTTACAATGGAGCATATGGGAGTCACTCTATTCTGCCCATAAGCGCTTAAAAAAACATCCAAGTCGTTTTCTATACATGCTGTGAGTATACATGTAATGTAGTTCAAACCAGAGTCAATCCAAAGACTATACAAATGGGACCCATTACCTGCCTGCTTGGCACTCAGCATCAAGGGTTGTAATAGGGGGTTAAATCACCAAAATGATTCCCGAGCGCGGCCACCGTTACTGCTCACTGCTCCCCTCACCTACCAGGGGGTGGAACAAGGGGATGGGTCAAATGCAGAGGGTAATTTCACCACACCTAGTTTGTGTTTGACTATCAGTGGTACTTTAACTTCAACTTTAAATTTTAGTAACAGGCACATTCATAATAACATGTCATATTTAGTTGTTTCTGTCATTTTAAGCATACGGCGACACATTTATTTCATAAATGCATCAATACGTTTGCTTTTTCCTTTGACAACATAACTGATAACTGCTCACTGCAGACTTCATTAGAGCCAACAAACAAACAAAAAAACATCACTTACTGTACAATGTCTGCTCTCACTGGGTATATATATATATATATATATATATATATATATATATATATATATATATATATATATATATATATATACACACAGAACAAAGGGGGGTGGAAACAAGAATCTTTTTGTGTCTTTCTAAAATGGATACCAGAATTGACCAACTTGTCGGATCATGTCTTCATCCTTCTACTATCAAGGTTAGAGACATTTTTTTTTGATCGAGACTAAACTTTCACGAGCACCAAGACGTCAATATAGCTGAACAATCTAGTTAGCTCTCTCTGATCACGGCCCCGCGATATATAGTTTGTCGGCGTTAGCACTTATAATAACAATATCACTAATATTTGGTTAAAATTTAAGTCACAAAATGTAATTTGAGTATTGGTGGTGGTTTTATAAGCGCAATATAGGACCTCCCATTAAGTCCAGTGTAAGCAGACGTTTATTTACGAGTTGGAATACATTAAAAAATACATTCATAATGATTGCTGGGGCGATTCGTCGACCGAGATGGCATCATCAATGACATAATACGTCTGTTTTACATCCCTTATGTTGAGGTCTAGAACCTTTTGAAACATTGAGAACAAATTTATGAAATCTTGAATTGATTAGAAAAAAAATAAGCCTCAAAACATCCCAGCTTTTGCTGCAACTTTCTAAAAAAAGCAGGCATTTTAGGCCAAGAATCACAAACAAAAGCCTGTGTAATCTTGGAGGGACTGAACAGTTTGTTACAAAAGGAAATTGCATTTGCAGATTAATTTATTAATCAAAAATATAATTGAAAAATCAAGCGATTCAAGGAAAAAAAAAACTTCAACTCAAACTCCATCCATCCATCCATCCATCTTCTTCCGCTTATCCGAGGTCGGGTCGCGGGGGCAGCAGCCTAAGCAGGGAAGCCCAGACTTCCCTCTCCCCAGCCACTTCGTCCAGCTCCTCCCGGGGGATCCCGAGGCGTTCCCAGGCCAGCCGGGAGACATAGTCTTCCCAACGTGTCCTGGGTCTTCCCTGTGGCCTCCTACCGGTCGGACGTGCCCTAAACACCTCCCGAGGGAGGCGATCGGGTGGCATCCTGACCATATGCCCGAACTAACCTCATCTGGCTCCTCTCGATGTGGAGGAGCAGCGGCTTTACTTTGAGCTCCCCCCCGGATAGCTTCTCACCCTATCTCTAAGGGAGAGCCCTGCCACCCGGCGGAGGAAACTCATTTCGGCCGCTTGTACCCGTGATATTGTCCTTTCGGTCATAACCCAAAGCTCATGACCATAGGTGAGGATGGGAACGTAGATCGACCTGTAAATTGAGAGCTTTGCCTTCCGGCTCAGCTCCTTCTTCACCACAACGGATCGATACAGCGTCCGCATTACTGAAGACGCCGCACCGACCCGCCTGTCGATCTCACGATCCACTCTTCCCTCACTCGTGAACAAGACTCAACTCAAACTCAAGAATCATAATTTAAATGTATTTGCAATGTTTACTTTATTCTACAAAATGTCAGGTTTTCATCACAAGAAATGCATTTTATCAAATATCACTCATTTACAGAGATAAATAAAGCATTTATTCAATAACATTTAAAATTTTTGAAGGCACCATTGTGTATTTATTGTAAATAAAACTCGATTTTGTATTCAATAGCAGTTTATGTATGCATTAAGTACAGGAGAATGAATATTTCCATAGACCGACTCTTGTGATGCAGTGAATTAGATTGTTCATATCATCCTAATGCAGTGTTTTTCAACCTTTTTTGAGCCAAGGCACATTTTTTCATTGGAAAAAATCCCAAGGCACACCACCAGCAGAAAACATAAAACAATTAAACTCAGCAGCCAATATTGACAATAAAAAGACGTTATCACAATTGTTGGATAAGAATTCAAACCATAACCAACCATGCAACAATATAGCTCTTATCTCAAAGTAGGTGTACTGTACTTATTTTGAGGTTTTTGGTGATTTCCTGTGTGTAGTGTTTTAGTTCTTGTCTTGCGCTCCTATTTTGTTGTTGATTGTCATGTCATGTACGGATGTACTTTGTGGACGCCATCTGCTGCTCCACCCCGCTGTAAGTCTTTGCTGTCGTCCAGCATTCTGTTTTTGTTTACTTTGCAGCCAGTTCAGTTTTAGCTTTGTTTCGCATAGCCATCCCTAAGCTTCAATGCCTTTTCTTAGCGGCACTTGCCTTTTGTTTATTTTTGGTTTAAGCATTAGATACCTTTTAACCTGCACACTGCCTCCCGCATATTGTGATCACAACAAACCATGTTCCCGACATCTACAAAGCACTTAGCTACCTGCTGTCACTTAATGATATGGAAGAGTATATAACAGGGTTACTCTGCCGCTTTTTGAGCCAAGGCACATTTTTTGCGTTGAAAAAATTCGGAGGCACACCACCAGCAGAAATCATTAAAAAACGAAACACAGTTGACAGTAAAAAGTTTAAAGTCAATTGTTGGGTATGACTTTAAAGCATAACCAAGCGTGCATCAATGTTGCTCTTGTCTCAAAGTAGGTGTACTGTCACCACCTGTCACATCACGCCCTGACTTATTTTGAGTTTTTTGCTGTTTTCCTGTGTGTAGTGTTTTAGTTCTTGTCTTGCGCTCCTAATTTGGTGGCTTTTTCTCTTTTTTTTTGGTGTTTTCCTGTAGCAGTTTCATGTCTTCCTTGACCGCTATTCCCCACACCTGCTTTGTTTTAGCAATCAATAATATTTCAGTTGTTTTTATCCTTCTTTGTCGGGACATTGTTGATTGTCATGTCATGTTCGGATGTACTTTGTGGACGACATCGTTGCTCCACAGTAAGTCTTTGCTGTCGTCCAGCATTCTGTTTTTGTTTACTTTGTAGCCAGTTCAGTTTTAGTTTTCTGCTGCATAGCCTTCCCTAAGCTTCAATGCCTTTTCTTAGGGGCACTCACCTTTTGTTTATTTTTGGTTTAAGCATTAGACACCTTTTTACCGGCACGCTGCCTCCCGCTGTTCCCGACATCTACAAAGCAATTAGCTACCGGCTGCCACCTACAGATATGGAAGAGTATTACACGGTTACTCTGCCGAGCTCTAGACAGCACCGACACTCAACAACAACACATAATGTGCAGACTATAATTACTGGTTTGCAAAAAATAATTTTAACCCAATTAGGTGAAATGACTTAATCTCCCACGGCACACCAAACAATATCTCACGGTACACTAGTGTGCCACGCGGCACAGTGGCTGAAAAACACTGTCCTAATGAAGGTAAAGTTCAGACTATATTTATATGCCGTAACTTTTATAGTCACTGACATCAGTGTGTGCACACGGCTCTCCTTTCGTTGACCCTGCGGATTGAAGACCCTCTCGGGGCCTCCGATGCACTTGTTTAAAGCCAGGACCGCATTTTCATCGAATGATGTCATGCGAGTGTCTCGGCGAGGCTGTCGGAAGCGCACTCTTTCCCTTTAAAAGGAGTTGTAATGATGAAGTCATCCTTTTCGTTCACATATCACTTGACTCCTCAGGTTGTAGAACATCCTGTAAGGCAATTGGAGCCCCCTGGACCCCCAAACTCGCGCCTCCTCTTCTGTCAAGCAACAGCACAACACTGGCAGTTATTTGGGGTTTGTTTGTAATCTTTTTGGGCGCTTTGTCAGACAGGCACTGTGATATTAGTGTGAGTGCACCAAAGCCCCCGAGTGGTGTCACGCACAATTAATGTCCCCAGGTAGCAACTCCATTAGTCTTATGAACTCAAGTCGCAGTGGGGAATGCTAATGGTGGAGGTGCCGCAGGGCATTACGAAGGAGTGAAGCCATAGCTAGCACTTTATCCTTCGATTTGACCAGTGTGTACCTTCATCTCACTTTAGAGGCCTACAACCAACACCCCCCACTTCGCCACTTAAGCAAGAGGCACTGTCAAGTCAGAGGCCTCCTCTGAAGGGTCCACTGAAGATGTGTGACATTCCCCTCACATGACTGAACAATGGGAACAAAATTGTTGGGACAAGAATCCTAGATGGTATGAAGACATACTTGCCAACCCTCCCGGATTTTCCGGGAGTCTCCCGGAATTCAGCGCCTCTCCCGAAAACCTCCCGGGACAAATTTTCTCCCGAAAATCTCCCGAAATTCAGGCGGAGCTGGAAGCAACGCCCCCTCCAGCTCCATGCGGACCTGAGTGACGTCAGGTGCGCAACACCACGTAAATCTTTGGCCAACCAAAAAGTAACCTCAGTACGCTATAGCCAACATTCACCAGGAGATGGCAACAGACAAACATAGATCACTCTATTACATTCCTCCCCTTTTAGAAATGTATAGAAGTTACTCAAAATAAATAAACAACCCAACCAAAACATGCAGCAGCTCAATTAAAAAACTGTACTTAAGCCACATTTTTTTCTTTTTTTTTTTAGTACTGAACTCTTAACCCTCATTTGTAAAAAAATAACATGCTTATTATACAAACAGTATTTGTACACCTTTAACACAGATTTTTGTACTGTCTTCAGAGATTCCGTTTTTTTGGAGGTACTCGAAACCTTTCTGGGTACCTGCGAAAGGGTGTTCAGCATGGTTAGAAAAATAGTGACAGAGAATAAACCAAGGATGGACAATTCAACCCTTAACTCAACAATGAGTAGATGAGTGTTATGTGTGTGTATATGTGTAAATAAATGAACACTGAAATTCAAGTATTTATTTTATTTACAGGTATATATATATATATATATATATATATATATATATATATATAATAAAATAAATATATATAGCTAGAATTCACTATATATATATATATATATATATATATATATATATATATATATATATATATATATATATATATATATATATATATATATATATAATACAATATATATATAGCTAGAATTCACAATATATATATGTATATATATATATATATATATATATATTTATATATATATATATATATATATAATACAATATATATATATAGCTAGAATTCACAATATATATATATGTATATATATATATATATATATATATATATATATATATATATATATATATATATATATATATATATATATATATGAAATACTTGACTTGGTGAATTCTAGTTGTAAATATACTCCTCCCCTCTTAGCCCCACCCCCAACCACGCCCCCGCCCCACCCCGACCACGTCCCCCACCCCCCACCTCCCGAAATCGGAGGTCTCAAGGTTGGCAAGTATCTGAAGACAAACCAGATCACATCTTCTTTTGTTTCAAAAAAATGTATATTATGTTTATAAACTCAGGGAAAGGGTCACATTCTGAAAATTCACCTGTTTCTAGTGTATTTGGGATAAGTGCCAAACATTTTTATTCAAACCATAGAGACGTTGTGGAGATATTTATAAAACAATTTTACCCTGTTCCGATCTAGAACAGTTTGAGATTTGCCATTATTTGTGACACATTTTAATTTGTTGTGTCAGCTGTTACCTCCATTCATACGTGTCATGATCTGTGGTCCGGATCATGTTTTTGTTATGTTCTGTTAGTTTTAGACTCCAAATAGTTCCTGTTTTTGCGCACCCTTGTTTGTTTTAGTTACCATGGCGACTTATGATTTTCACCTGCCTGTGGTGTTCGGGACGCGCACCTGTTTCCAATCTAGAGACATTATTTAAGCCTGCCTTTGCCAGTCAGTCTGTTATGTTTGTTGTCTTCTCCCTGCCTTCTCTATTGGTTTTTCAGTTTCTTCCCCAGTCTTTTGTCCCAACGAGGCACACCTGCTGCTAATCACTTCCTGGTAGCATTTAAGCGCGTCTCCACCAGCTGGTCCCTGCCGGTTATTGTTCCTGAACTCCGCTCTGACATGTGCTACCTTGATTCTGCTTCCCTGGTATGTTGCCTTCGCATATTTCTGTAATATTGACCTTGTTGTGTTTTTGTTTTCCTAGCCACCTTGTTTTGAGAGGACTAGTTTTGACCTTTGCTCCGCCAACCTCTGAAAGAGACTACTTTTGTTATATTTCCCATGGTGTGCACTTTTGCCCCATCACCCTTAGTTATCATTTTGGACTTATTAAATATTTTCATTTATCGCATACCTTGCCTCCATTCTCTGCATCCCGGGGTCCACCCTTGAACTCAATCCTAACACAGTCATCCAGGCGTCATTGTTTGTCTCATGCCTAGACTAAGTAAGTCGTGTTTATTTCATGCCACAGTCTCACAAGTTCTCTATGTCCACAGTCTATGCCATTGACCTCGGAAGTTGGAAGTTGGGAGTGACGTCCCAGCCGTGTTATGAATGTTCCAGTGACGATTAGGATCTTGTATATTCCAACTTTCTTGAAACGTGGAGGTCACATGGTGATGCGCGGATTGTTCTTCCAAGCGATGCAGCAGGAACTTCGGAAACAAAGGTGCAGGTAGGAAATGATTTATTCCTATAAATCTTTTTTTTTTTTAAATATAAAAACGAACAAAACAAGCGTGCTTATAGCACGGGAAGCTAACGGAATAGCTCACAATTAAAACAAAGCATATGCACAATTAGGGATGATACTCGAAACCGATTTTCCCCGTTGTTCGATAATAAAAGAACCGAGTCCTCGGACTCAAATCCCTTTTTGAGAACCGGTACCCGTTATTGAGACCACTATAGTAAAGAAAAAGAGTTGGTTCTTTATTTGAATCCCTGGGAACGAATCCCGTCCCGACCAGAAATGCTCCGTGTGACATCACAAAAAATGACGTCACGTAGCTCAGTCATTAGGCGCAGGCAGCGAAAGCAGGGAAAAAAATGGACCGGAAAAAGTGCTCCAAGGTGTAATTAATTTCAAAACAAAAGTTATAATCCAATGAATAACTTTACTGAGAGATTTGAGCAGGGTACAAACACATGACGAACACTTTTACGACCAACCGGAAACATAGCAACCAGGCTAGCAACGCACTTCCTTTACGGCAGCTGTCGCAACGTTTTTAATGCAACTGCAGCACATACATTTATATACAACATATCTCCCTTTTTTAACTTTTGTTTTTCTTTACTTGTAAACAAAACAAAATCACACTGTATATGTGTTGTCTGCCTAATTATAAATAATGCAGACGAGGCGTGTTGGCTGAGTTCTTGACGTTTACTTTCATAGCGTGCTCATAACCTCATTCTTAGCTGCCGGGTAGCGACATGCAACAACACTTTTCGGGGCTACCGTGCATGCTTGTCACTCCCGTTGCATGCTGGGTAGTGTAGTTGTTATATTCCCTAGCTCATAACATCTTTCCCTCTATAAAGAAATAATGTTAACTCAATAAAGTGTATTTCATTTTTTAGCTTTAACTTTTCATTTTTTAGCATTGAAACCACATTTGCAAACCACTTTTCTCTTCATAGAATTGTTTTTGTTTTTGTTTTGTGCCCAAGGGACGGATTTTATTTAACACTATATTATCATTTATACACCTATAGTGATCACAGAGACAGGTTAGGTTGTTTTTGTGTTACTGTATATATTTGTTTTTCTGAAAAATACCACTTAATATACTTTGGGTAACAACAGTCAATATTTATTTATTTTATTTTATTTTTTTAGGGGGGTAACAGTCAATATTTATTTATTTATTAGATAAAAATGTTTACTTAAATAATAAAAGTGAGCTTTTGTTAAACCAAATATTATGTGTTTTTTTCCATATACAACAACCTATCTGGACTCGATAAGAGAATCGATAAGGAACCGGTTCGATAAGAAGATTTGATAATAGGCTCGAACTCGATAATTTCTTATCAAACATCATCCTTATGAACAAGACAATGCAAAAGTCAAAGCTTAGTTCAGGAATCCAGAGTAACACACGTAACCGTTGCATGAGAGCAAACAAAAGTGAAGTGACAGGCAGGACTAAATAGCTCTCTGATTCATACTTGCCAACCCTCCCGGATTTTCCGGGAGACTCCCGAAATTCAGCGCCTCTCCCGAAAACCTCCCGGGACAAATTTTCTCCCGAAAATCTCCCGAAATTCAGGCGGACTCAGGTCCATAATAACAAATATTTTATTTGAGTATTAACCCACATTTTAAACAGCATACCTGCCCAATCACATTATAACTGTAGAATGATGGAGGGCGAGTTCTTGGTTTCTTATGTGGGTTTATTGTTCGGCAGTTTCATTAACGTCCTCCCAGCACGGCAACAACACACAACAACAGCAGTCACGTTTTTCGTCTACCGTAAAGTAGTTTGTCTGCCGTAAACAGCAATGTTGTGACACTCTTAAACAGGACAATACTGCCATCTAGTGCATTTGATGAACGCACTTTTGTGCGTGCCACACATCAATGCATCATCAGAGAGGGTGTTCAGCATGGTTCTAAAAATAGTGACAGAGAATAGAACAAGGATGGACAATTCAACCCTTAACTCAACAATGAGTAGATGAGTGTTATGTGTGTGTATATGTGTAAATAAATGAACACTGAAATTCAAGTATTTATTTTATATATATATATATATATATATATATATATATATATATATATATAATAAAATACATATATACGTATATATATATATATATATATATATATATATATATATATATATATATATATATATATATTTATAATAAAATACATATATATATATATATATATATATATATATATATATATATATATATATATATATATATATATGTCCCACCCCGACCACGCCCACCCCTACCCCCCTACCCCCACCTCCCGAAATCGGAGGTCTCAAGGTTGGCAAGTATGCTCTGATTAGTGCGCGGGAGCAGGTAAGCGTCCTGAACACTAATCAGAGGCAGGTGAAAACAATCAGCACCCATGACAACCAAGAAACACAAAACAGGGGTGCTGAAACAGAACTTAAACCACAAGTAAATCACAACCTAAATAAACGTAAACAAACTATGATTCGGACAACGGACCATAACAATCCTAGTACAAATGGAACACACTATTAGTGTGGTAGTTGAAAAAAATGTGTCAGTCAAGGGAGGCAGAGAGAAAAAGCAGGGCAAGTAAGACAGGTATAATACATGCATAAATAAAATGATTGTTCACATGTGTCACTGATGACGATTGTAAGTTGAGAAGCCTATCAAGTTTGAGTACAAGTCTCAGACTTGAGTCCCTGATCTGTGTTGCCATTCTTCCACAAAAACGTTTCCTACGGTAAGTGGAGCATATATGTAATGTGGTTTTCCATAATGGTAACAAGTCTATGTAGTCAAGTTTCATAAACATAAACCCAGCCAACCTAAATCCCGCATGGTCTCTCGATCTCCTCTCCTACAGTCCCAGCCTGACCTTGCAAAAGCATGAAGTGGTTCATTTGCTCTAACAGGCCTGCAGCCAAGCTAAAAACCCAGCGGTGGGGCCTTCCTCGTGTCCGCTCTTGCGTGGCTTTATTTAGAAGCCTGGTAGCTACCTTTACTTCACAGCTCAATACCATCACGTTGCCTCCAAACCTACATGTCAATTGTGTGTCACACAGTCCGTGGAGCGAAAAAGGAGATCGAGGTGGTCTGTGATAAAGAGCAAGCTGACAGGAAGCAGAGCGATAAAGGGAGTAACGTTGGTAAATTTGGTAGAATGAGCCCACATCGTAAAGCATTCTCCATCCGGGCATGAAAAACACAAGCCTGCCATGACAGTGAATGTAAGCGAATTCAGTTACGTTAAGTCTGTTCACGACTGTTATTACATTATCAATTACATATTGTAAATCTATTTCACCAGGTCGGGTTGTCTATGCGTTACTCAATCATGTTGAGCCGTCATCACTCAACTGAAGCCCTCACAGGAAGGTCAGCAGAGCTCCTGGGGTCCAGGCACAAGCAATCTCACCCCTGCTATGGATTACTATTTAATTTCTAGTGGCAGTAATTGCATTCACATTTAATTGTTCATTGTAGTGATAAATCCCATAACTGTCTGTCTGCAAATATTATTTTAACACGAAACAACTTATTTACCTGGAAACAAAGACCGCCAGACATAATCCATCTATGTGTATTCTCAATCAGAAGTAATTTTGACAATTCTTTATTGTTTTTTTGTTGTTGTTTTTTTTTACTCAGGACTTTACTTAAAGCATGAGAATACCATGTGTTTGATTTTAGGACCTTCCTGTAAATGAGTCAAGCAAGTGTTCATATTGATTTGCACATTAAATATATTAGCAATAAAACAACGTCCTGCAGCAAACCAATTGCTAAATCAATAGTAATTGGAATAAAAATATTATGAGCTCTTGGTATGTAGTCTTATTGTCTGACCAGCGAAACCTTGAACGCATGTGTGACAAATGCGATAAATATTGATGGCAACGTCCAAATAAATATACGGGTGTAATTCAGAGAGACTCCAAAGAAATTTAATTTACTTTGAGTGTTGGAAAACTGAGTTAACAAACCAAATATTAGCTGAACTTGATGAACTTGAGCAGACACATTCTATATTGATTCATAGAAAATCACACCATTTAAAGCACGGGTCTCAAACACCAATTGCGACCTGCGAGACCTTATTTTGCGGCCCGGAACTTAATATGAAAATTCAATGTTAGTGCGGCCCGCAAGTTTTATATGAATGGTGCTTGACAGGGCATACTTGTAAACCCTCCCGATTTTTCCAGGAGACTCCCGAATTTCAGTGCCTCTCCCAGAAATCTCCAGGTACAACCCTTCTCCCGAATTTCTAAGGGCGTGCCGTGATGGCACTGCCTTTAACGTCCTCTACAGCCTGTACAAACAGCGTGCCAGCCCAGTCACATGTTGTATTTGGCTTCTGTAGACATACATAAGCGACTGCAAGACATACTTGATCAATAGCCGCACAGGTCACACTGAGGGTGGCCGTATAAACAACTTTAACACTGTTACAAATATGCGCCACACTGTGAACCCACACCAAACAAGAATGACAAACATATTTCGGGAGAACATCCGTACCGTAACACAACATAAACACAACAGAACAAATACCCAGAATCCCATGCAGCCCTAACTCTTCCGGGCTACAATATACAGCCCCCCCCCCCATTCAAAGAAGGTGAATTCATTAAAAAGTGCATGTTAGATTGTTTTAAGAAATCTTTTCTTGCGGCCCAGCCTCACCCAGTTTCTGCATGCATATATATATATATATATATATATATATATATACATATATATATATATATATATATATATATATATATATATATATATATATATATATATATATATATATATATATATACACACATATATATATATATATATATATATATATATATATATATATATATATATATATATATATACATATATATATATATATATACATATATATATATATATACATATATATATATATATATATATATACATATATATATATATATATATATATATATATATATATATATATATATATATATATATATATATATATATATATATATATACTTGAATTTTAGTGTTCATTTATTTACACATATACACACACATAACACTCATTTACTCATTGTTGAGTTAAGGGTTGAATTGTCCATCCTTGTTCTATTCTCTGTCACTATTTTTCTAACCATGCTGAACAACCTCTCTGATGATGCATTGCTGTGTGGCACGCACAAAAGTGCTTTCATCAAATACACTAGATGGCAGTATTGTCCTGTTTAAGAGTGTCACAACATTGCTGTTTACAGCAGACAAACTGCTTTACGGTAGACAAAAACGTGACTGCTGTTGTTGTGTGTTGTTACCGCGCTGGGAGGACGTTAATGAAACTGCCTAACAATAAACCCACATAAGAAACCAAGA